>NC_142937.1:92302336-92304836 GCF_046866305.1 Octopus bimaculoides | reverse complement strand
ACGAATACTTATGATTTACAAAGAAAAACGTATAAAGTTATTTCTTTCATTCTGTGATGTTGCTTATGCTGTCGTTGTATAGGCGCAAGATTTTACTGCTATTTCCAAAATTGTCAACAGATCATATGACAATTCCCACGTCGACCAAATCTTTGTGTTGTTTTCGCGAACGGTTGGAGGAAAACGTGTTGTAATTAAAGCATCAAGGAGTGGGTCTAACGATTCTTGAAAAACAAACAAACAAAAAAAGGTGTGATGTATTGGTCCCTTTGATGAGAGAGGAAGATAATAAACCTACTTCCGCTGTGTGGTGGATTGTGGGATACTTTGTAAAGGTCAATGTACCGAATGACAACGACTCGTGTTTTGTAGCTGAAAGAAAATTTATGAACGCGAAGTGTGTGCGTGAGTCAGTGCGTACGGTGGTGTGTATGTGTGTGTGGGAGTGGGGGGGGGGGGCAGTGCTTCTGTGATATGTGTGTGCCTGCGTGTGTGTACGTGTGTGTGTGTATAAAGAGCTCGTGGCAGTGTCTTTGTGTTTGTATGTGTGAGTACGCGTATGTATAAATGTGAATGTGTGTGTGTGTGTGACTTTGTATACGTGTATATTTGAGCCTGGATGGATGCATGTCTGTCTGTGAGCGAGAGCTTGTTTGTGTTAGTGTATGTGTGTTAATGTGTGTGTGTATGCGTGCGTGCATGTGTAAATGTGTACGTGTGTATGAATGTTCGTGTTTGCGTTTGTGTTTGTGTGTGTATACATGCGTGTAAGTGTTGGCGTGCGCTTACAAAGACTACAAGTTTATGTCTGTGTGTTATCTTTCCTAAGAAATAACGGGAGTCACTCAGAGTTAATGAATTAAAGATGCAATTCGGGCTCAAGGAAAAAGGAAATAAATATAAATATAAAATGAAAATGGTTAAGAAGTTCGCTTTGCAACCACGTTGCTTCAGGTTCAATCCCAGCGTGTGGCACCTTGGGCAAGTGCCGTCTACTAAAGTTCCTGCCAACAAAAGCCTCGTGAGTAAATTTGGTAGGCAGAAACTGTGCGAAAGCCCATCGCATATATATGTGTGTGTGTGTGTGTGTGTGACATAATGTTACTATGTGTCTTGAGTTCGATTTTTATAGTGGGCGGATAGCACGGGGGCCAAGTCTTGGGTGGATTTTAAAATTGATGCCAACATCATTTGTGTAATATTGATGGATTATTTTCCACATCACACAAATGATGTAGCGCTTCCGGCGGCGTTGCAGAGAGTAGAGAGTGAATGTTTTTAGTCGACCCCAATAGTCAATGCCTTTCATGCCGTCTTGTGCTGTTACGGTGGCTGTGGTGGATACGGTGGCTGTGCTAAGGTACTTGCCTTGGAGTACTTACTTGCCACGCTGGACGTGGAAAGGATTAAGGCGTGTGTTCTGCTTCCTCTTTTATTGTCTCTTTTGAAGAAAACAAAAATAATAACTACGTCCGTAACATTGCGAAGGTCTCTTGGTGCAGAAAAGGAGATG
The DNA here is from genome assembly GCF_046866305.1 of Octopus bimaculoides. NCBI lineage: Eukaryota > Metazoa > Mollusca > Cephalopoda > Octopoda > Octopodidae > Octopus > Octopus bimaculoides. The sequence goes on along the minus strand of NC_142937.1, from coordinate 92,303,323 downwards.
AGAATAAGAGAGAGAGAGGAAAGAGAGAGAGAGAGGGAGAGAGAGAGAGAGAGAGAGAGAGAGAGAGGAGAGAGAAAAAGAGAGAGAGAGAGAGGGAGAGAGAGAGAGAGAGAGAGAGAGAGAGAGAGAGAGAGAGAGGAGAGAAAAAGAGAGAGGAGAGAGAGGAGAGAGGAGAGAGAGGAGAGAGGAGAGAGAGGAGAGAGGAGAGAGAGATTAGCCGTCATGCAGTGGGGGGAATAGAAGGAAGAGAGCGAATAGTTCTGTCGCTGTAAGGTCATCATTATTATTCGCCTGGGAAGGTTAAGTAAATCATCAAAAGGAGGAATGTGGAGGTTGCCGAAAGCGAGAGGAAGCTGGAAGTGAATTCATACACACAGCGGGACGTCGCAGGTTTCGGCATTAAGTCCTAAATACTTTAACACCTGTTCCAGCGGTATTATTACAGCTTGTTTGTTAGGTGTCATGTCGGACAATGGAAGTAGTTGGCTGTATAAGGTGTTTTAGCTGGTGGTGCTGAATACGATTGATGCGATGTTCGTCTGTGAAAAGTGTTACGAATGGTAGTTGTGTTGGCTGTCTGAGTTAGCTAGTTGCGTTAGGTACGGTAACTGTTTTAGCTGATTGTGTTTGATATGGTAGCTGTGTTGGCTGGTTGTATTAGCTGGTCATGTCAGGTGCAATAGCTGTGTGAGCTGACTGTTAGGCATAACGGAAGCGTTGGCTGGTTGTACTAAATGTGATAACTGTGTTAAATAACTGTGCGAGCTGGTTCTTCGTGTTAGTTTTGATATCTATGTTAGCAACTGTGTTAGGTATATTCTTTTCTACTCTGGGCACAAGGCCGGAAATGTTGGGGTAGGAGGCCAGTCGATTAGATCGACCCAGTACGCAACTGGTACTTACTTTATCGACCCCGAAAGGATGAAAGGCAAAGTCGGCCTCGGTAGAATTTGAACTCAGAACGTACAGACAGATGGAATACCGCTA
>NC_142937.1:92287336-92292336 GCF_046866305.1 Octopus bimaculoides | reverse complement strand
GTACGGCCGCCTGAGTGCAGGACAAAAACTGAAGATATCCAGCGCTAATAATAATAATAATAATAATAATAATAATAATAATAATAATAATAATAATAATGTAAGCAGGCCTAAGCCTCAACGCTTAAAACCAGGATGTAGTTGGTCCTTTATCTGTTTAACAGTAAGAGACGACAACAACAACAACATCCCTTAACGTTCCCTATGAACTTTAACATATGTACATGGGGTTTTGTCATGTGACAATGGAAATGAGAGTTTGTAAATTGTGGAAATAAATAGACACTTGGAGAATGTCAGTGAGTCACTCAGATATTGGTGGTGGTGGTGGTGGTGGTGGTGGTAGTGGTGATGGTGGTGGTGATGGTGGTGGTGTTGGTGCTGGTGGTGCTGGTGGTGCTGGTGATGAATGTTGTAACATATGCGAGAAACTGTGGCGTTGTATTGTGATAAAAGAAAAAAAAACACAAAAAAAAGAAGAATAAATAAATAAATAAATAACAGGGCATCTGTTTCCCTGCCTGCAACGATTAAGACACAGGCTTAAATGCTGTCTGGTTAAAACATTCTGTTAGTAATTATGTGATTTCGTGTTCTCATTGATCACCGTCTCGCAAGTGAAATTCGTTACATAGAAACTATACTGAATCCTGTAATTGCTTATTAAGATGACCCTTCATTAAGTTGGTACAATATAGTTGTTTGTGCACACGAGTTATTTGTAGATCTCCAGTCCATTCTTTAAAAGACAGTTTCATTCATCTCTGTGACTACCAGTGAAAGACGAAGTCAATGAAATGTAAATAGATAAAAAGGAGGATAAATCTACCCTCGCGCGTTAATCAGCATACTGAACGAGCTGCTCTTTGATTGAAGACGGGTCGACCCAAAGAGAAAGAAAGCTATTTGGCTTCACGTATTCATCCTATTCGTAACTAAATTAAGGAAAGCGAAAACAAAAGATTTTTCATAGCTATTCAGCTTTGATCGATGAATTGCCCCGAGAAAAATCAAAAGGTCAGCTTATTTTCGTTAATCTCTTAGCGCAAAAGGCTAGAACAACTGGCCGAGGACCTATCTGAACTGTGGATTACGTTTTGAAGAGAGAGAGAGAGGGGGTGGGAGAAAAAATGTGTCTGGATTAACGGTTCAACATTATGAAAAAAAAAAAAAAAAAAAAAATATATATATATATATATATACACACACACTTATACATATGCGTGTTTGTGTGTGTGCGTGTGTGTGTGCGTGTGTGTGTGTGTGTGTGTGTGTGTGTGTGTGTGTGTTTGTATACACGTATTTTCTGTACGTTTTCATAGTTTTATTTCTCGAATTTCTCACTAGCAGCGAAAGAGGTTGTTTGTAGCCAAGAAACAAGATCATTCCTCTGGAATTTAGACGCCATCAACAGAGTAGTCGTGTATGCATGTATGTATGTATTATATAAATATAAGCATGCATGTATATACGCACATAGGGACGTAGTCATAGATATCATTGTATAAGTGGATCCTATTACATGCTGAACTTCATGAATGTTTTGCATATTTTGACAATGTTTTTGCTAGCTTGTTGCTGTAATCTCTCAATTAGGTTCTTTCTGGTATTACGAAAACCACCCCCTCAATATGGTTACTGAGGAAGATAGTGTATCTAACTAAGTAAATCAATAATTATTGATAAATGTCTAAAGTTACAGTCTGAATGGAATAGCTGCAAATTTCTCATCAGTTCAGCAAAGGTATTATCGTTTTCACTAATCTTAAACATCAAGTTAACTTCTCCTGGGTAACTAATTTCAACTGTTGTGCATAATTTCCTTCTTGGAAATCACTATGTCTGGTCTAGTATGCTTACATTTCATTGAAGTCTTGTCAGGGACATCCAGCCATCCAACTTACTTGTGAGCAGGTATGTGAGGACATGGATTAATGTCTTGCCTCGTTTCAGTCTCAGTCTCAAAGATCAAGCACACTCATCCATATTCCCCTACTTCAGCCGATAAAATCCACATCTTCCCATACATCGGCATGGACTTCTTTTAATCGTCTCTTTAAAGGCACATTAAAAGCTACTCCACTTTTCAAGACCTTACACCACGTTAATCATTGTCCGTTCTTCTTCAGATAATCAGAAAATTTTTTATGGCATGCATTTTTTTTTTTTTTTTTTTTGTGACACAACTTAAAGTCAAAACTTGTTGACATTGGACTGTCTCTGTTATTGTCTTGGTTACCAGCATCTGTGTTTACATTACAAATTTCTTCAGTTTTCTTTCCTGTATCTTTTCCAGAGGGTCACTACTTGCGTTTGTATTTGTGGTTCCATCTGTTTATTTAAATGCCATCGTTATTTTCTTTGTCGATATATTTTTTTCCGTTTGGAATTTTCTCTTCACACTTTTTTTTGTCCTTTTTACAATATTACTTTCAGTTTGAAACATGTCGAAGGAATGATATATGCCACGTCGTTTCCGGATTACAAAAAGCCGCCGCTACCCAAAGTGAAGAAGAAGACATCTTCAAAGACGTGTAAATAAAGGAATATTTCCAAAATTACATAAAGGTTGAAAAAACAGAACTCTTAATCTGCGCCGAGGTAATGGGGCTCCCCAAGGTAATGGGGCTCCCCAAAAGTTCCATGGTTCTTCTTGTCGACTTTGCCTTTCAGCCTTTCGGGGTCGATAAATTAAGTACCAGTTGCGTACTGGGGTCGATCTAATCGACTGGCCCTCTTCTCCCAAAATTTCGGGCCTTGTGCCTAGAGTAGAAAATACATTATTATTATTATTATTATTATTATTATTATTATTATTATTATTATTATTATTATTATATAAAGAATCTTGCAAACCAAATCCAATATATACATATACATATATATATATATATATATATATATATATATATATATATATATATATATATATATATATATATAAATGTATGTATATATATATGTGTGTGTGTGTGTGTGTGTGTGTATTTGTCGGTCAAGGCCTGAAGATCCCTGCGTGTTTTGTAGCATAATCTCTCATTGACCGCCAGTGTTGTAAAAAAAGAAGCCAATCCTTTCATCTCACCTCCCACCGGTTCCCTTTCTTCTGTCCAATTAACATAGTCACTGGTTTGTTATCCAGAAGGTTGTACATTAAAACACACAAGTAAGAAGTACGTTTTCGGTCTACTCTAAAAGCCGAGTACTTCCGTCGGCGATGGGTTCTTCTCTGCAATCCTCAGCTCCTTTTACTTGGGACCCAGTACTGGACTACTCCGATTCTTTGTTAAAGTAATAATAATAATAATAATAATAATAATAATAATAATAATAATAATAATAATAACACTCGTTTCTTTATTGACCACAAGGGCCGAATACAAAGTAAATAGGGACAATACAAAACTAGGGACACGTGAGGTAAACGTTTCTACCATAAGCACAGGGCCTGAAATTTTGTGGGTAGGGGGCTAGTCGATTACATCGACCCCTGTGCTCAACTGGTATTTGTTTTACCGATCCCAAATGAATTACAAAATCAACCTTGGAATAGCAGCAGCAGCAGCAGCAGCAGCAGCAGCAGTAGTAGTAGTAGTAGTAGTAGTAGTAGTAACACTAATAATACCTGTTTCTAATTAAAGAACAAAGAAAACAAAAAGTGGTGTAGACACGCAATCGATTCTATTTTCCCACCGTTCTTAAACCGTGACATTTTATTTTTAAAAAATATTTCTAAACCTGACACTTTGCGCTTCACAAGAATCCATAGAATCACTTCTGAGCAAATCCTTTATCTACTTTTTCTTTCTTTTTTCCTTCTTCTTTTTCTTTCTTTTTTCTTTTCTTTTTACGAAATAAACGACGTTTAATATTGGTACTAAACTCGTAGAATCGTTTTTATGGCATGACTCATGGAAATGCATTCTCTAACCAACCACTACTTATTCTCTTGAATGCCATCAGGGACTACCTCTCTCTCCCTCTCTCTTTCTCTCTCTCTCTGTAGCAACATCTCTTTTGGAAACCCTATACACCCATCCAAAACACTCACCCGCCATTCCTCTCTCCGTCGCGCCTCTCGGTAGTCAGCTGTTTCGGTTAATTGCAGGATATTAGACACCTGGAACTGTGAAAATAAATTACTTAAGTATTCTCATGGGCGATTTCATTTCTTATAATTTATTGTAAAAGAGTTACACACACACACACACACACACACACACACACACACACACACACACACACACACACACACACATACACACACACACACACATACACACACACACACTTACACATGCACGCACGGACATACACATATATGCATATGCACAATCATATGTTCATGAAAATATATACACACACATATGCTCGCATGCACACACGTACACATACACATCCATACGAGCATACATGTACAATCATATATCCATGCAAATACACACACATGCACACACACACACACACACACACACACACACACACACACACACACACACACACACACATAATTATTCACACCTGATCTATAATCTGGGCGAATGGCACGTTTGTAGTAATGCGTGTGTGTATTCATACAACGAGTGCAAATATGCGAATACAAATTTGGATATCTACACATATATAACCCTGAATGCAAGCATTCCCAAGTGGAAGGAAATTCATTTTGCAATCATGAGAACCCAGGTTCGATTCTTGAGTATGGAATTTAGTGTGGGGGTTTATTTTATTTTAGTAGTTCTTGAAATGAAAGACTGGACTTGTTTGTTTTATTTCTCAAATTCAGAGAAGAATTTCCATACATTAAAAACAAAACAAAAAAACAAAAAAACAAGAAAAATCAACAACGCGTGGACGTGGTACGTGTAAAATATCAGCAGACGCTCAGGGAAGGAAAGAAAGGTGGTTTTACGTTTCGAGCAAAGCTCTTCTTCAGAGACAGGAGACGGAGGAAGAAATTCCGCCGATGATCCACTTGAAGTTACATCTACAAATATATA
>NC_142937.1:92272336-92282336 GCF_046866305.1 Octopus bimaculoides | reverse complement strand
TCTCCGTATTCTGTGTAGTCGTGGTTTTACGTAGCATAGAGAACAATGAACCTTAAACACCGATTGATATAACAACAACAGAAGTAGACAAATAACGCTAAGGGGTCTCTCCTAAGAAGCTTTCATATCACAAGGTGTGAAACCCTTCGCTTGCATTCGAGTTCGAAGTCGTCTACTAAAGTACTCAAAATTCCTGAGTATAGACAGACAACGTTTGAAGCGTAGGGACTTTGGAAGAAACTTAATATGCGTTACTTTCAACATCCTTGAAAGCATATATACATTTCTGTCAGCTGTAGTGTTTGTTTTGTGACATGAATCATAAACTGAAATATGTCGGAGTTGATGACGTAAGAGTCACACCTCTATTAGTGTCAATTAGTGTTTCATATTTGATCCCAAACCCGCCCTAAATAAATAAAACCCGCTACCGGGTATTTGTGCGGTCGTAATAGGTGTCGTTATTAGTTATAAATAGTCAGTGTGAATTGATATTTTGTCTAGACTCATTATTGGTCATGTCATTATAAATATAGTCACCTGCTGGCAGCGTTGGTCGTTTGTCTGTTTTTATTAAAGATTTTAGATCAATAGTGTAAATTGTATGAAAGTAATCTTTCTTTTTGTTTTGTTTTTTTGCGTTGGTTTGTTCTAAAACCGGAAAATAGCGATTGTTATTTACTCCATAAAAAATAACCGACAAATATTTATTTTTCCATGGGAGTAAATGCTGTGAGTGTGACGTTTGTATAAATTCGGTCGAGGTTTATATATTAAAAGTATTACTGTAAATGTTACTGTTTGACCAATTATAAGGAATACAAAAAACTGAAGACTTTGCGTGTAAGCAAATTAGAGTTTTTAAAAGAAGCTTTATGCAAATAAAAACGTAGTTTCGTGACACAAATTGTGAAGTGTGCTCTGATAGTTATAAGTGAAACCACATATCAGAAATGAGTTTATTAGAGAGTATAGAGTTGCTGTTGTGAGGAAATTTTAATTCCAGAAATAACCATGTTTGAGAATATTAGCTTATTACAAAGAACGGTTTGTGAACGTATGTAAAAAAACATGGCAGACAATATCCAGGTATTTTCGTAGCAAGCAGAATTACAATTTGTGTTGTATTTGATGTTGGTAGACAAAACGACAAATATTTCAAGTACAGTAGCACTGTCGAATCGGTTATATTTGTACGTGGGATAACGGTACGCTTTACAAAACGAAAATATTTGTTTTTAAATCGATCTAACATTTGTTACAAGAGATGACAATTCACCAATAAGTTATTTCGATCTTCTTTTATGACGTAGTTACAGACGAAGCGCCATTTAACAAGGATTCTCAAAATAGACTTGTTGTTTGATTCAAAATAGAACCGGAGAACCTTCAACTAATTTTAATATTCTAATAATATGCTATTCCCTAAGAAACGAACAATGTATGGGCTTAATAGAGGCGGTCCAAGATGAGTTCCACAGTGAGGCACTTTGGACTGGAGTCCTCTTCAATTGCCCTGGGTCGAGCAATGCCCAGCGAGGGAATTTGGTAGACAGAAACTGTGATGAAGCCTGTTTTATCTATGTTTATGTGTGTGTGTGTGCATACTTATATATGTGTGTCTTTGTATATCTCATACATATATATATATATACATACACACACACATGTGTGTGTGTGTTTGTGTGTATACGTATGTGGGTGTATATGTAGTATACGCGTGTGTGTCTTTGTATTTGTCTCCACTACCGCACGGATGGCACACATGAGATCATAGGCCTACTCGATCTAGTCTAAGTCGGAGACTAGAGGGACATTTACTCACCGCATATACAAAAATACACATACACCATGATACTCACCATACCCCCATACCTATATCATACACCCCCCCATACACACAAATACACCATTGCCGCTGTCGCCACAGGCTGCACAACCGCTACGGCCACCACCACCACCACCACCACCCCGCTGCTGCTACTTCTGCCGTTGTTGTTGATTGTTCCGTGACGTTTACTTTCGCAACATCCTACCAATTCAGAAGACATTGGATACGAGAGCAACGTGAAGCCACCCAAGGGATAAAATATCACCATTCCCCTCCCATTATACGTTTCCTCTTCTCTTCCTCCCCCCTCTCTCTCTGTACGTATATATACATATATATATATTTGTATGCATGTATGTGTGTGTGTGTAACGCCCATCAGTCGCTCTGCATTCCACATACGCAAGAAACCGAGTTTGATGTTGTACTTCCGTAATCACTGCCCCCCCTCTCTCTCTCTCACTCTCTCTCTCTCTCTCACTCTCTCTCTCTCTCTCTCTCTCTATCCTCCACAAAACACCTCACTACCACCATCACCATCACCATCACCACAGCACACACAAATACGCACGCACTGACAGAGAGTGAGTGAGTGAGTGAGAGAGAGAGAGAGAGAGAGAGAGAGAGAGAGAGAGAGAGGGGAGAGATGCACGCATGCATATAACATACAAGAGCATATGCAGGTATAAGAATAACACACACACACTCGCACACACACACACATACGCCTACACACACATACGCCTACACACTCATACATGCACACGTGTATATATATATAGATGTGTGTGTGTGTGTGCGTGTGTTTTGCACACACACACACACACACACACACACACACATATATATATACATATACACACAAACATGTCCATACACATGGATATATGCATGTATATATGTGTGTGTGTGAATATATATATACACACACTTATAAAGGTGGCCAACTGGCAAAGTCGTTAGAGTACTGATCCGGTGACACAATACGTCCTTCTCTAACACCTCTCCTGATGCCAGTGTATTCATTGCATTCTCCATCCATATTTATGTCCGCTGTTTAATTCCACTACAGACTCTGCAAGATTTGGAGACATTTCCCATGCAGATCATGGTTACCAAGTTTTTCAAATAACGCGCCATGTCTTACTTTATCAAAGACCTTTGTGTAATCTATGAAATACACGAAGACGTCTCTTCGCTTCTTCACTGCCCGCTCCGTTATTCTCAATACATTATTAGTACCAGCAGCCTTTATAAAGCCAAACTGCTTCATTTCATTCTTAGGTGTTATTCTCCTTACCCGCAGAAAGATCTTCGTAAAGACTCATAAGACTCGTCGTGCGGTGTTACTCTCAGTCCACCGCTCCTGATTTCTTCGGGAGTGCAATAAAGATGGATTGACTCAGATCTGGAAATTTCCCATCATCATAAATCGTATTTATTACTTCTGTCAGTTTTCTAATTCCATATTCCTCTAATGCTTTTATCATCTCTTTGACAAATCCGTCTGGCCCAGAAGCTTTGCTTTTCATTATCATTTTGATGGCTGTATGCACTTCAGTCACTATAACCGTTGGGCACTCATCAGAGTCAGACAAACTAGGAGAGGCTGTTCTCGCATCATGAAATAAATCTTCTATATACTCTGTCCGTCTATTCAAAATGTCGATCTTCTCAACCAACATGGTACCATGCTTTGCTCTGATACACCTGGAGTTTGAGCATCTGACTTTCTGCCAGAGATCTCATTTACTTTCTCATCTACTTTGTATCCTACCGGAAATTGCCTTTCAATTTCTTCTTATTGCAAAAGTGGTAAAGCTTGCATCGGTCTGACCTTTCCAAGAAATGAATTAAAGAAATTCCTTGCTGTATTTGTAATTCTTCTCTGGCTTCCATTTTTACTGCAATTCGTTTCGCTTTTCCTGCTTGTAAGGAAATTTAAAAATTGATATCGAAAACATATCACTCGACATGAACCGAGATCAAATCCACAGACTGTAACCACCCCACTCCGTTCCTTCCACTCTTCTCTTCCTCTGCTTGTCATTGCTTTTGTAAATTCTGTGATCTTGATTCATTGCCACGCTGTAAACAAAAGAATTGTCAGAAATGTAATAAATCGAATCCAGCTTTCATAGTCCCAGGTTCAAATCCCACTAAGGTTTTACCTTCATTTTTACCCATCTGAGGATGGATCTATAGAATAAGTACAAGTTATATACTGAGGTTGCTTGTAACAAGCGATTGCGGGGGTGTAAGAGCATGCGTCCAGACAACTGAAACCAAGAAACGGGTTACATTTCTTTGCTGAAGTTATTTCGCTTCTCTTTTAGTATGGGAAAGGCATGAATACCATGCTTCACCCTTCAATCCACGCACCCCCATACACACACACACCACCTCCTCCCTCGTTACCTAGGATATACGGGTGTTGTGAAGAATGTAAACAGAATCAATACACCGTGACTTCACCAGTTCTGTTACTAAAATTGTCATTTCTTCCTCGTGACATTTAATCGATATTTCTATTGTTAGACTATCAATAACTCTGTCTAAATATTTGAAGTTGATGTGTCAGCGCAGTGCTGCAGACTATTCGCTTTTACTCAACATTGCTAAAGATAGCTAAAAGTCGCTGAAGATGTGGCAGATGATGGAGATTGTTCGCGACGGTGGCAGCGGCAGCAGAAGTTGGGGGTGGCTGCCGACTACAGCAGACTGTTTAAGGTTACTGTAAAACTGCTGAAGAATACTGAAGATGTCTGTTGACGACTGACGATTCCTGATGATTGCTGAAGACTGGTTGCATTATTGTTGCAGTCTGTTGATCTGTTCTATGCAAGAATATTGGCAATTCCCGATTAAATGCTAACTGACTGTTCTTTTCTTATTCATAAGCTGTTGCAGAATTCTGAAGAATTTACTGACGTATTGTTGTAGATCTCTTGTATAAATTGCAGAAGATTTTATAGAAAAAGTAGAATTGCCATGAATTGCGGTTTTTATCTTTTACTTGTTTCAGTCATTGGACTAAAATTATAAGTGAAGAATTAGAGGTACAAAAAAGAAATTGTGATAAAAATATTTTTCCTGTTACTTCAAATAAAATTTAGTTATCAGCGATAGAAGCAGTATTAGTTCAAATTAGCGATCTGTAAATCATTTTTAAAGTATATATCCTGTTGAAAGCCTTCTAAACTGCAATATTCTTCTCGAGAAAGCATCTCTTCTAGTGACAAATACTGCAATTTAGAAGGCTTTTAACAGAATGTATGCTTTAGATATGATACACAGATTGCTAATCAGTTAAGTAACGAGATTTTAGTCGAACAAATCGCTCCCGATACTTACATTAAAAAAAAAACTTATTCTGTTGGTGTGTGTGTGTGTGTGTGTATGTGTGTGTGTGTGTGTGTGTGTGTGTGTGTGTGTGTGTGTGTGTGTGTGTGTGTGTTTATTTTTCCCCACATCACTTGGCAACCAGTGACGGTGTGCTTACGCTCCCGTAACTTAGCAGTTCGGCAAAGAGCCCGATGGAATAAGTACTAGGCTTAAGAAATAAGTTCTGGGGTCATGGCGGTGCTCCATCATGGCCGCAGTCAAATGACTGAAACGAGTAAAAGAATAAAAGAATATATAATATATTGTGTATGTATGTGTGTGTAATGTATGTATGTATGTATGAGTGTGTGTGTATGTCTGTGTGACAGATTTCCAAACAGTTACAGTTTAAAAAATTCCCTCACAGGGCACTGGTAAAAGGCACACGATCCAGGTGTCACGCAGTGAGACGGAATCCGAAACCAGGCGGTTGTAAAGCAAGTTTCATAACCACACAACCATGCCAGCGCCTTAGGAAGAATTCTTAAAGAAATTCTGCTAAATGTTCTCTTCTACTTAAAACCGTTGAAGATAACTGAAGAATGTACACGGAGATTGCTAAAAAAAAGTTGATACCGTTTTCTAGCACTCAAGATTTTTGAGGATTACTCAAGATTTCTGTAGAATGTAAAAATTACTGAAGAATTAATGAAATATTGCTGCTAGCTGCTGAATATTTTTCAAAATTGCCGACAAAATAATGGTTAGAAAAATCTATTCAATATTTCAAGTATTAGGTTGTCAGATCACGTGGTGCGTCTTTTTTTTTTTCTTCTTACATTTACTTTTCAATGTTACTTAACTGATTAGCAATCTGTGTATCATATCTAAAGCATACATTCTGTTAAAAGCCTTCTAAATTGCAGTATTTGTCACTAGAAGAGATGCTTTCTCGAGAAGAATATTGCAGTTTAGAAGGCTTTCAACAGGATATATACTTTAAAAATGATTTACAGATCGCTAATTTGAACTAATACTGCTTCTATCGCTGATAACTAAGTTTTATTTGAAGTAACAGGAAAAATATTTTTATCACAATTTCTTTTTTGTACCTCTAATTCTTCACTTATAATTTAAAAAATCTTTTTTGAAATTTGATTAAAATCAAAATATGCTATGAAAATGACCGTTAAACAAAGGGAAATTGCAATGTAACTGACCGTTATTAAGACAAAAGAACCATTAGGGATCTAAGAAAGGATGTTACGATCGAAAAGGTGATTGACAACGACCTTTTTGCGCGCACAATTTATGACAGACCATGCCTTTGGTCTGTCACAAACTGTGCTCACAAAAAGGTCATTGTGATTCACCTTCTCGATCCTAACATTCTTCCTTAGATCTCTTTTGAGTCTTACATGCGTTATCCTGGCCTCTTCAAACGCTTCATTCCACTCCACACTTTTGTTCGCCATCCAGCCCAATATATATATATATATATATACATGAATATATAGTAGAAGAAAACACAGAGTGCTCCATTTCTCGTCCGGCTGCAATCATCAGCTGAGCGCCGTGCTTCGACAAGATTTCTGCCCATTAAGCTCAGTATCTCTACACACGATGGGCCCGCAACAGCTGGACGTATCGCGTCGTAACCGAACTCATGGCAGTTCTGTGGCCTTATCCGCATTCATAAACCTCCTGTTAATCCAAGTACTACCCTCAACTGCTTTTAGTTTATGAGTGGATGTAATGTCCTACAAACACCGATTAATGAGAATTTTGATGGCGCAACTATCTAATTATTCTCAAATATTCTCATGTATTTTATTTCATATAATTTCCTCAATGCGTGTTTTCTCTGTTCATAATAATTACTCGGTGAAGCCAAATTAACTGCAAAGAAATCTATCAAAAACATAAGCAAACAGATAGCACATCCTAGTTACTAACCCGAATCACAAACTGTCGAACAAGCTATTTCCGTATTCTTTTTTTTTTTTTTAATGAAACTCGATAATAAAGGTCAGTATAATCAAGCTGGGGCGTAAATAAATGGCAAATACAACAACCTACAATGAATGTTAATGGTATACTATCACATGTATGTCCCCACTGACTTTGTTTCCTCATAACTTCCTGAAAAATTGAAAAATTGAAAAATTGAAAATTGATTAACTTACTGTAAAATTGTTGGGCTATGAAGAGCTGGTAGCTGAGATTCGGGAGAAGGGTTACATCTGTGAGCTGGTTGCGTTCGAGGTCGGCTGCAGGGTTTCCCAGCAGGTTCTTTCAGAAGAGTTAGTCATCGACAACAAATAGTTGTTTACCCGGAAAAGGGTGATTAAAGCAAAATCGGTCCAATTTTGTGAGGAAGGAGCAATAGGGAAAAACTAGTCTACAGGAAGACCTACTCAGAAACTTAGAAGAGGCACAATCGACGTGCACGCGGCAAGATTGGCGCTCGACTATTTTTTCAGCGTGAAACTCGAAGGCAACTTTGTCAAGCCTAAGATGTATGCTCTAGGACACGAGGGAACGGATGGTGGAGACGTAACGTAGTAAGAAAGCCACAGTTCGGTTCTTGGCGGACCACGATGTGCTCATGACACTCGATTTTGAACAGACGCGTGCTGCTTTCAGCGGAAGTCCTCTTAGCTCTTCGAGACTAGTGGTGAGTCGGAACAACTCGATGAGTTGCTGTGATTGTTGATAATGGAGCTGAAGTGTTGCAAGAAGCTAGCAACAGACACAGATATACGAGGGGAGCGAACAAGCCACACGAGAGAAAAATCGCCTACTTAGGGTGTTCTGTCCTACGAACTTCATGCTAATGCGCCAGGCTTGTTCGGTGATCTGTTGGCAGATGTCTACTGCAAATGGCAGCTGAACCGCAGAATTTTAGCTTCTGTCAGCCGAGGAGTGATGGCCAATTAAAAAAGGATTGCATTAATAATTTTCGATCCTTAATTTTACTAAATGCTGAATTTAAAGCTTTGACTAAGTTGTAAAGCCCAAAGTAGTCTGATGCTAAAGTGATGACATGTGCCACCCTGAACAGATGTATTCGCCACAGCTTCTACCACATGCGATACATCATAGAGAGGAAGAGTGGGTAAGGTATCTGTTGCGGGTAGCGCCTTAATCAGCTTAGATAAATCGAAATCTTATGATAGGGTCAACTGTCAACACTTGGCCGTGGTCCTCGTAACAGTCAGTGTCGGTCAGGTTTTTCCAGGAACAGATTCGTCGCAATGTACAGCACCAACTGCTCGATGGTCAGAATAAAAGACTACGATTCAGGATCGCATGCTCGGTCGGTAAAAGTGTTTCTGCTCTTGCCTTCTGTATATGTACTGACTCTGGAAACAACTACAGCAGAAACTTGAGACTTTAAGCGGACGTTGTAATTTTGTGTTTATGTTAGAAATGGTATACAGTAAATCCCCCGCCACATCACAGTTCAACTATCGCGCACTCAGTACCTCGCGAATCTCTTTGGCTAATATATGTAAATTTATTCCGCGGACACCTCAGTATATCGCGGATTTCTGCGGCCGACAAGTATTTGTAGTTTTTTAGATTTTAAATATTTCTGTGGGAAGTTTTGGAACGTAACTCCCGCGATGATCGACGGATTACTGTATATCCTTTCCGCCGAGGTCGACCTTGCCTTTCATCCATTCGGGGTCGATAGATTAAGTACCAGTTGCGCACTGGGGTCGATCTAATCGACTGACCCCTCCCCCAAAATTTCGGGCCTTGTGCCTAGAATAGAAAAGGATTACTGTATACATCCTGGCGAGTGTCGGTTGTTATAGTAGCTGTGGTTGTGGTAACTGTAGAGGTTGTAGTGTGCGTTGTAGCATTGGTTGTAGTAGCTGTGGTGTAGGTTGTGGTGGTGATGATGGTGGCGATGGTAAAGATGCGTGTGTGTGGCATTGGGGGACTTACAGTCGTGGGATTTCCTACGAGGGATCAATAAAAGACAAATTCACTTAATATCGATTAACTTCTCTCTCTCTCTCTCTCTTTCTCTCTCTCTCTCTTTCTCTCTCTCTCTCTCTCTCACGCTCTTTTTCTTTTCTCTCTCTGGCAGCTTTCACTTTCTTTCTTTCTTTCTTTCTTTCTCTTCTTCCCTTCCATCCTTTCTTCCTTCCTTTCCTTCCTTCTTTCCTTCTTGCTTTCTTTCTTTCTTTCTTTCTTTCTTTCTTTCTTCTTTTCCTTCCTTCCTTCCTGTCTTTCTTTTTCTCCCCTCTCCCTCTCCCCTCTCTGTATGTATGTATGTATGTATGAATATATGTAGGTATGTACGTATGTACGTGTGCGTGTGTGCGTGCGTGCGTGTGTGTGTGCGTATGTGTGTGTGTGTGTGTGTGTGTGTGTGTGTGTGTGTACATGGATCTCCGTTTATATCTTTGCATATACGTGTATATGTCTATATATTCGTGTATGCGCACACACGTTTGTGTGAGTGTGTGTGTGTGTGTGTGTGTGTGCGTGTGTGTGTCTGTCTGTCTGTCTACGCATGTGTCCTACTTTCTACTTATAAACTCTAATTTGGCATAAAACCATTCCGGCAGTCACCAGACAATCCCAGTTCTGCGAGACGCGCTGCCACTCTGGATTAGCGTATCTTTCTTCAGCACCGGCTCACCATTCCTTTCGATTATTTGTGTATTTATGAGCGTGTATATACGTCTATCTGTGTATACGCATACGTAGTGTATATTTATGTGTATGACTATATGTACATGAATGAACATATATATATGTGTGTGTTTGCGTGTGTGTGTGTGTATGTATATATGTGTATATATAATTTTATCTAGTTTCAGCCCAT
>NC_142937.1:92257336-92267336 GCF_046866305.1 Octopus bimaculoides | reverse complement strand
ACAATCATACAAAACCCCTTTTTTTGTATTTATTTTTACTCACACACACACACACACACACACACACACACACACACACACACACACACACACACACACACATATATATATATATGAAATTTTGAATTTCGTTCACGAACCCGCAGTACTATGTTTGCGGACCACCAGGGGCCCGCTGACCCCAGGTTGGGACCCACTGCACTAAGGAATCGTGTGTGTCATGAACACTTGTTTTCCTGGTGGAATACAATAGCGATTAACATATTCACTTTCGAATCTACAGGAACGTACCAAGAATAAATCGATACGAAAGTCATCGAAAATATCTGGCATTTTAAAAAAAACTATTGACAAGAATAAAAGAAGAGGATAATATAGGAATACGTTGATAACAATGGAGATAAATGTGAACATGGGTTTTGAAAAGGGTTTATCTGTGAGGATTAAACTTTGTAACTCTCAATGAACCTAAATTACAGGTCACTTTTTAATGATGGACATGAAAAGGAATGGAAGGAACATGAAATGCAACTAGGATCAATAGGTGAGACGTGTAAATAGATTTTCTCGTGTGCGTTAATTGTAGATTTTAATTACGCTGGCAGTAATTGGAAAAGAAAATTATCGTAAAAGGTATAACACTCCTATATCTCAAGAAAATATAATTCTGTGATGTATAGACAAAATTACATTTATCAATATCCCAGGATGCCAAATCGAGAGAGAGAGAGTGGGAGTGGGTGTGGAATGAAGAGAGATCGGGGACGAATGAGGCCGACATCTTGACTTTGATATTCACAAATGAGGCTATGTTTTATATAACGGAATATTGAAGACCACTTGGAAAGGGAGATCGCAGTGTGTTAAGTTTTACTTTTAATTGCTGTATGTATGCGTCACTATGTAAAAAAAAGGGGGGGGGGATTTACAGATTGGCAGGTTTTGCGTAGATCGACCAAATAATTGCATTTTAGCAATGGTCTGATGTTGTTAACGAATCTAATAGAAATATAAATTGGAAGAAACTGTATCAAGTGACAGTAAAAAATAGAAAGCAAAAATATTGCAAGAAAATCTATGGAAATAAAAGAGAAATAATTAAATGAATATCATATAAAATTAAAAAAATATATATATACATAGGCTAGAAAATCTTTAACAAAAACCCAGGAACAGGGACAAAATACAATATAAAATGTTGTTAGATGAAAAGAAAACGACGCATATAAGTAAAATTATATCAGAAAGATCTGTTAAAGAAAATCTAATCGCGATGTAGCAATTTACAGTAGTTACTCGAATATCAGTCGCACTCATGTATAAGATACATCCCTAATTTAGTGTTAAATCTTGGTAGAAAACTCTTTCTCGTCATAGTTTTAGTTTTGCGTTCGGGTATAAGATGCACCCCTATTTTCTAGATTTTGAACTCAGAACGTAACAGCAGACGAAACACCGTTAAGCATTCCACCCGGCGTGCTAACGATTCTGCCAACTTGCCGCCCGTATGCGAATAGCTATTGTATATAATCTATATCAAGGACTACGAGTAGAATATGGGATCTCATACGAGGATCGGAATAATTTACATTGAAGGAAAGGAGTGGAGCAGCAACAAAAGACAACACATTTCAACTGCAAGGTATATAATAAAGGGGGTGTTTATTCTTCGCCTGAATCATAAGGAGGTTTGGTAGTTTATTGAATATGTTAGTATTAGAGAAAGAGAAATTAAATATATATAAGACTCTAATGTCGTAAACTACAGATGGAAATTGTGCAGCTTCTCGGTGAGCAGCCTGTACTGATGATCTGTTGTTTAACGTGATTAGAAGGTGTTCGCTGCACGTTATGTCACTCGCGTCATCAAATCGTCAGATGTCACATATCAGACACCAAATGGTTGCAGTGCAATGTGAAATAATCAAGAGTACAACTCATCGCCTGGTCTGGGAATCGAAACCAAAATCTTGCTATCGTGAGTGCAACATCCTAACCATTAAGCCACACAATATAGTGTGTGTGTGTGTGTGTGTGTGTGTGTGTGTGTGTGTGTGTGTGTGTGTGTGTGTGATAATTATCAACATAACCATTTAACGTTCGTTTTCCATGTTAGCATAAGTTGGACGGTTTGACAGGAGCTGGCCAGCCGGGGAGTTGTCCGTACTCCAGTTGTCTATTGTGGCATGGTTTCTACGGCTGGTTGCCCTTACTAACGCCAACTCAAAATATCTCACACAAATCACGCATTGTAATAAACTTATTTCCAAATACATTGTTATAAACCGGTTTCACTTCTAACAGATGATAATCATAGCAATGTCAAATGTTTGGACTTCAATACAAGTTATAATTTTTTCAAATATATTGCTCTCTCTTCACACAGTATCACCTATTTGAGGCATATACAATAAAAATATGTAGGTTAATATCTGGGAAAAACCACATCAGTTAACAACCTCATCCTCTTGAACCGTCTAAGAAGCTCGAGAAATGTCGAGGTCAATTATTAAAAATGAACAAAACACATTTGTTCTTCCAGCAACCAATTACTCTATATGTGTGTAAAACCTACTTAGATTGGTGAAAAACAAGTTTGATTGCAGATGTAAACATTTATATTTAAGATTAATACGACTGAAAATTAATGGCAGATGTCTTCCTGTAGGGAAAAATTATTGATATCCGATAAAATCGTTACCCCCACCTCCACTACCACCGCACACACCGTACAACTCCTCTTATCACGTAGATCCACTTTGTTCTATTGAATGAATTGTGTTTCTTAAAGACACTCGCTCTGTTACTAGAGAAATTTCCAGTATAGCAGATATAAAACGGTAAAGTATACATAGATAGATACATTCATAATTACATACATACATACATATACATATATACATATATATATATATATATACATATATACATACATACATACATACATACATACATACATACATATATATATATATATATATATATATATATATATATATATATATATATATATATATATATATATATATATATATATATTGATATACAGGCGCTAATACACTTGCAGGCGCTAATTCAATGTGACCATGCAATTGTTTACAGATTGTATGAATAAAGTTCTGCTTAATCCTATAACAAGCCCCGCTTAGAATCCGTCTCAGTAATAACCTAAGATCCGATATAATCACTGCAAAGCAGAACAGAACAAAAGAAGTAAAAAAAAAAAACACAAACAAACTGAAAATAAAATATGCTGGCAAATATCAATAAACAGTGAAATTACTGGAATTACCTTCATCAGCTGCCTAAAGTATAGCAAAGTGATTTCGACTCTCAAGGAAGGATTGCTTCTTCCGTTGGTGTTAAACTGCCTCAGAAAGGGATCAATATATATATATATGTGTGTGTGTGTGTGTGTGTGTGTGTGTGTGTATTGATATGTGTATGTGTGCGCGCACACACACATACACAAATGCAACTGGTACTTAATTTATCGACCCCGAAAGGGTTGAAAAGCAAAGTCGACCTCGGCGGAATTTGAACTCAGAACGTAGCGGCAGGCGAAATACCAATAAGCATTTCGCCCGGCGTGCTAACCACTCTGCCAGCTCACCGCCTTCTTTCAGTTGATAGAATGACAAATGAGGTCACGAGGCAGAGATATCTATACGGCATTGGGTTATGCATGCATGTATACGTACAATATATAAGCCATCGAAGGAACTGTCAAAATATATAAAACTTTCCAAATGCTTAGCATTTAAGTTTATATGCACGTCTCAACATGCTGCTATATTAATAAGAACGCATACATAAAACACACGAATCTGCACTTGAACTGACTTCGAATATTCCACACGTACGCATAAACATGCACAAATATACCCTGTTAATGTCGTTTAAAATTGCAGAGAAGTAGGCTTGGATCTAGGTTAGAAGCAGACTTTTTGTCTATCGGGAAGAAAGCTAGGAATGAAACGAAATAATAACATAGAAACGAGGTACGTGTTGTAAATAAACACTTGCGCTAGACAGTAGGCATTTAACATTACAGTAAACTGTCAACAAAAATTTTATGACAATGCGAAAATGAACAGCAGGTTTCTCATGTTACCTAATGCATTGTGTAAATTATTTAAATCTCAATATCCGGATTCTACCCACACATTTTCACCAGATATAAAATATAATAAACATGGGAATCTAAATAGTGTTTATTGAAATACAACCACTCAACCACTCCTGGTTTATATTACAGAGTTCTGAACGTTTTAATTATTTTCCTACCTTGACACAGTTGAAGACTTTTTTTGTCCGGGTGGTTGTTTACCATTTTTCATTGCACTCGATTTCTTTCGCCCCCACCCCTCAAAAAGAAAGAAGGAAAAAAAGAAAGAAAAAAGACAAGTCAGGTTAGAATATGATTCTTAAAACATTCATTCTGTGGCTTTTGTTTGTTACGTGCATTGGACAGGAGCCATAGTGGTACCACCCTGAAGGTTTTAGTCAAACAAATAGCCCCCAAAAAGAAAAATAGCCCCACAAAAATAGCCCCCAAAATAGCCCCAAAAATAGAACCCCAAAATATTTTAAAAGTAGCCCAAAAAGAAAAAAAGACAAGTCTGGTTAGAATATAATTCTTAAAACATTCATTCTTTGGCTTTTGTTTGCTTCGTTTATTAGACAGGAGCCATGGGGGTACCTCACTGAAAGTTTTAGTCGAACAAATAGCTTCCAAACTCAGTACTTATTCTATCGATCTTTCTTGTCGAACCGCTAAATTACAGGGACCTAACTGACCAACATTGGTTGTCAAGCGGTGCGGGGAAGGACGAAGGCAAAAACAAGGACAAAAACAAACATTTATATAGGTAGGTAAGGCGGGCTTCTTTCAGTTTCCGTTATCCCCATCCACTCACAAAGCTTTAATCGTCCCAGGGCTATTGTAAAATACACTTGCTCCTCAAATAGAATTGAACCCGAAACCGTGGCTGGGAAGCAAGCTTCTCACCACACAGCCACACATCGTTATACATTACGTTCAATCACCGAAGACCAACGATTGAACTTTCGAACATAAACAATCAAGATCGATAAAATATATTAAGGCGGCGAGCTGGCAGAGTGGTTAGCACGCCGGGCGAAATGCTTAGCGGTATTTCGCCTGTCTTTACGTTCTGAGTTCAAATTTCGCCGAGGTACTTGTTTAATCGACCCCTTTCAGGGTCGATTAGACAAGTACCACTTACGCACTGGGGTCGATGTAATCGACTTAATCTCTTTGTCTGTCCTTGTTTCTCCCCTCTATGTTTATCCCCTTGTATGCATGCATGCATGCATGTATGTATGTATGTATGTATGCATGCATGTATATATACATGCATGTATGTATGTGTGTACGTATGTACGTATATGTGTAGGTGTGTATGCTTGTATGTTTGCATGCATGTGTATGTGTTTGTGTGTGTGTGTGTAGGTAGGTGGGTGGGTAGGAACGGCAATACTCTGCAGACGATTTTCTACTTTAATGAAATTTTAAAATCCTAAAACTGAAAGCCAAGAAGTTAATTGGAAAAAAAATGAAGAAAGAAAGAAAGAATAATTATTTAGCATTTGAGATGGTTTCTTTAAAATCTCATTTATTGCGCATTGATAACATGAGCGCGAGTGTTTGTTGGTTCCTTCAACCATTCAGTTGGTTTGCACGTTGACCCCAGGCACGTATTTCGTGTGCAGTGTCCTTCTATTACTCATCTCTCTGAAAACTTTTGAATTTCCCTTCCAATATACCAAAAACGATAAACATGTTCAGTGATAAATGCTACTGATTATTTAACGATAACTCTAGAGACCAAATGCAAAAATGAAAGTAAATGAAACGATCAGCAAAAAAGAAAATAAATCCTCGGGTACGAGATAAAACCGATGACGTCGACATACATAAACATAAATGACCATATATATATATATAAATAGGGCGAATTTTAGGTCTTTCTCTGCTGACTTTAAAAAAATGATGAATAATCTTAACCGATTTTCGAACCTTATTGGGTTCCCATCAGAGGTGTCCACATCATTCTAACAGTCTCCAGAGAAACATGCAACCAAACTGTTTATGTACTCAACAAATGCAGCAGTTACTCTGTGAAGGAGTCCCTAATTTGCATACCGAAAGTGTTTAACACTCTATAGATATTATATGATATTACATATTTACCACGTGAACTACGATGAAAAGTACATGAGAAAGCTATGGTGTATAATTTATTTCGTGCAGGGGTTCCTTGAGACATGTAATTTATTTTAAGGGTTACGCAAGGTCTTTTTTATTTATATACGGAACCCAAGCACACAGTATTCGACGTTACTTTTTTTTTTAAAGACGTTAGGATGTGATTTGGGGGAGATTTTGCTGCTATCTCTTGCACGTCAAGTGTTTATGCAGTTGCTATTTACTTGGCTACAACAATATGTCTCCTGGTAAGGAAGCTATTTTGTGGCTGCTGCTCTTGCTGCCCATGATGATGATGATGATGATGATGATAACGATGTTTGTATGTGCACTGAGTGACCCAGTATTAATACATATAAACACACATACGTATAATGCACACACACACACACACAGAGGCGCACTCACACATAATACATCCTCCCACACACGCAGTCAGGTGATCAATCATATTTGTGATAACTTAAGGCAAGTCGCTCTGCCAAACATTGAAAGGATTCCGCACTGTCTTTCATACACCAATCTATATACACACACACCCACACACTAAAGTTGCGTTGACCTAGCTGTTCGCATTCAAACACACGTATACACACCCGCACACACACACACACACACACACACACTCTCTCTCTCTCTGTCTCTGTCTGTCTGTCTGTCTGTCTGTCTGTCTGTCTGTCTCTCTCTCTCTCTCTCCCTCTCTCATGCATACACTCACGTACACATGAAGCTCATACACAAAACATACAAATGCGAGCACATACACACACATATACATACGCTCGTACATATATTCACATAGATACAGCCATACATTCAGAAATAATACACACACACACACACATATATACACATATCTACACACACACACACACACACACACATATATATATATATATATAGGCGCAGGCGTGGCTGTGTGGTAAGTAGCTTGCTTGCCAACCTCATGGTTCCCAGTGAAAACCTTAATAAAATGTAAGCACAATAGACCTAATATAATGATTTGGGTTAGAGAAGAGAAACTGTGCACAGTTGTGGAAATTAGCTGCCCAGCGGATGTTAACACAAGGCTGAAGATCAGTGAAAAAGAGAATACCTAAGCTGAATTATTGAGAAATCTACAGTTTAATCTGTCCAGATTACAAGTTCAGGTTTATACCCGTAATTATTGGGGCCCTGGGATATGTAACACAAAAACCTGAATACCAATCTTGAGAAGTTAGGCTTCTTAAAACCAAGAAGGAGAAAGCTGATTCGAAGACTACAGATCCAATCCATCACTGGAACTGTAAAAATCTGTAAAACTTTCCAGAAGTTTATCATTTAAATATATATATGAGAATGTCTAGATATGCAACTATATGCATGAGAATACATACATAAGGCAAAACATACAAATTTGCACATATACATACATACACACACACGTACGTACGTACGTACGTACGTACATACATACATACATACATACATACATACATACATACATACATACATACAAAAATATTCTGTTGATGTTGAAATTGCGATGAAGGAGCCTTGGATCTACGTTGGAAACCGGCTCCTTCTCTATTGGCAAAACTGAATAATGACATACGCTCGCACACACACATACATACATCCGTATGTACGTACGTACGTACATACATACATGCATACATACATACCCGCATATACATACATCCGTACTTACATACATGCATACATGCATACGCATAAAAATGTCCGTCATGTACAAACATGACATGACGGTAAATGCCATATTATATGGTCGAAACATATCTAAGTTTTTAAGTTTTCTATACACTCATAGAGAACTGCTGTGTTGTGTTAATATTTCTTTCAAGACAGTAAGAGAAGGACAATGTTCACCAACAATTGTTTCGAAACTTACAGCTGCTCTCAAAACCGAAAACAAAGTCGTAGGTGCCCCAGCACGGCCGCAGTCTTTGGGCTGGGACACATAAAAGAAATTTTTTAAAAGCCGTTACTGGCAAGAGTGTATGAGGTGATTGGTAACATGTATCACTCTTTGGCTAAATGTATTAGTTACCCATGTAGATAGTGACGATCAGATATGGACTCCCTCTTGGCATTCCCATTCTTAATCTGGTTGAACATGAAGGATTAACAACTGAGCAAAGGGAGGAAGATGTACCAGTAATTAGCTGGTGCTCGTTTAGCTGGCATTTAGGTGGTACTGACGAAAAGTAATGAGTAGGTAGCATGTGTTGAGGTTTTGCTAATTGGTTTCTGTGTCGATGTGCTCGCTTCCAGGCTTATGTGCTCTTTCGGCCTTTCCATATCTAATCCAGTGAAACATTAAAGATGTGACGACTGAGTACAGAGAGAGAGGCTGCATCAGCTTTTAGCTGTGTTCATTTTGCTGGTAATTAGCTATTAATAAAGAAAGGTAATGCGTTCGTTGTGTGAACGTTGTATGAACTTTCGCTAATTGCTTTAAGTTGCTATGTACTCGCTACTATGGGGCCCATATTGGCTCTCCCATCCTTGATCCAGCGGAACGTTGAGGACGTGACAAGTGGGCAGAAAGAGAGAGAAAGAGACAGACAGACAAAGATAAAAAAGGAGAGAGAGAGAGAGAGAGAGAGAGAGAGAGAGAGAAAGAGACAGACAGACAGACAGACAGACAGAGATTTAAAAAAGGAGAGAGAGAGAGAGAGACTAACACAATAGCAGAGAAAGAGACTAAAATATTAGGAGAGATAAGGAAACAGAGAGACAGAGAGAGCGGAGATGCATCATTTTCGGCTGAATAAAATGAAGCAAAGATAGTCCCTTATTCAAGGATACAGTGCACTACCTGGGCCAGAAAGTGAACCCACGATCCTATGATCCTAGTCATTAGGTCACGCGTCTCTAACCTGAATTCTTCTACAAAACACAATATAAAAAGTCCTATTTTGTACCGATAATAATGCAATTGTCTACATGAGTAACAACCTAAGGGACAAGGATGCTGGTGTGTTTACCTCCCCGTAAACTTAGCGGTTCGGCAAAGGACACCGATAGAATAAGTACTAAAGCTTACAATGAATAAGTCTTGGGGTCAATTTGTTCGACTAAAGGCGGTGCTCCAGTATGGCCGTAGTCAAATGACTGAGACAAGTAAAGGAATAAACGAAAAAAAAATATATATATGTAAGCATAAACACACACGCGTGTGTATATATGTGCGCATGCGTGTGCAATGTATACGGACAGACAAACAGATAAATACGCGGGCAAATAGAAAAGCAGAGAGAGATACAGAGAGGGAGAGAGATAGAGAGAGAGAGAGAGAGAAAGAGAAAGAGAGAGAGAAAGACAAACAGACAGATAGACAGACATGCATGCGGTCAGTGACTGGCCAACAAATGCGCACATTTATTTTATAGACGTTAATATATATAAACAGAAAGATGGCGGAGGGCATTAGCATAGATTAAATTAAACAAAAACGGTACACACACACACACACACACACACACACACACACACACACACACACACACACATACACATACACACACGTATATTTACATATATACATGTAAGCATAGGATATGTGCCTGTTTGTATGAGCGCGTGTGAATTTGCGTGTGTCTGCAGTCACGTGATCATGTTTGCAAGCATTTCTTTAAAAAATAACTTTACAGGATTCAGGCAAATTGAAAAGAATTGAACATATGATTCAGTGTAAATAATATGTGCATATATATATAGACATACATACATACATATATATATATATATATATATATATAT
>NC_142937.1:92237336-92249836 GCF_046866305.1 Octopus bimaculoides | reverse complement strand
CATTAGTTGAAGAGC
The DNA here is from genome assembly GCF_046866305.1 of Octopus bimaculoides. Taxonomy (NCBI): domain Eukaryota; kingdom Metazoa; phylum Mollusca; class Cephalopoda; order Octopoda; family Octopodidae; genus Octopus; species Octopus bimaculoides. The sequence goes on along the minus strand of NC_142937.1, from coordinate 92,249,821 downwards.
TGCTGTACTAATGTCTATTGCTTTGTACTCTTGGTATTACAATCTGTTTTAAATCTTTTGTTCTCGAGCCCTAACCCTAACCCTAACCCTAACCCTAGTACTCATAAGGCCGGTTACCCGATGCCCCAGAATGGCTGCAGTCAAATGACGGAAACAAGTTAAAGATAAAAGATAAATAGGGGTCCGGTTTGTCTTTAGTGGGAGGCTAAGAAAGCTTCGTGTCCCTGCATCACCAAAAAATAAGGCGGGTTTTTTATGCGCCCAAAAGAACAATTAAAGGTAAGTATGTCCTGGCCAAGATATTACACAGTATCCGGTAGGGAGGCTCCAGTTCGGGAGCCCAGGTATTTGGGGGGAAGTATGGAAGTGTTTACCCCTTAGTCACCCCTCCTAGGTCTGCTCTAGCCGGTGTTGTAGTACTTAAGGGCTCCAGTTACGGGTCAAATGTCAGAAGAGGGTTCTGTGATTAATAATATCATTTTACTTCCTTTGCTCATTGTACTGCGGCCATGATGGGGCACCACCGAGAAGGGTCCAGTCGAACAAAGTCCCAGTAATAATTTTTTTCTTAACGTCTGGTACTTACTCTATCAGTCTATTTTGCTGAACCGCTACTTTTACAGAAACATAAAGAGACCAGTACCAGTTGTCAAGTGATAAAGTCACACACACACACACACACACACACACACACACACACACACACACACACACACACACACACACACACACACACATACACACACACAGATATGCGACGGGTTTCCACACAGTTTCCGTCAACCAAATTCACATACACGACATTGATCAGACCGGACAATAGAAAAAAACAAACAAACACCTGCCCAAGGTCCAGCGCAGTGGAACTGAACCCGAAAACTTCTTACTTACACGCACATTTAATCGAAAACTTACGATTACCCAAGAAATGCTGTCGACAAAGACCAGTCATTGAACTGTTAAGGCCGTAGATCTTGTTTCTTTCAAAACCCAAATGTATTCAAAGTGGCTTGTGGCAAATCTTCATGTTTCTGAAATGTTCGAATATGTTGATCAAATTGATTTATAAAGCAATTCTTGATGAAGGGAAAATACGTCCTGGGGTCGCTGTCGTTGGTAGACTGGGTTTTAACGCAATAGATTAGAACTAGCGAAAGACACAGTTAAGTGTGGTTGGTGGGAATAGTGAAGTTACATGTCGGAGAAGGAATTATATTATTGTTCTTGTTGTCATATGAATTCGATTTCCGGAGGCAGTTCTGTTCGGTTTTTCTGTCTTACATCATTCTTGTAAATGCATGTATTTTTAAAAATCTTTTGCCAACGACACGTTTGGTAACTGTTGTTAAGAAAACTGCCCATAACGTATTGGTTTGTGTTCATCCACGTCTGTCATTTATAACGTGAACGAAATGCAGACAACATGTAAATCACCTAACGCTGTATTATAAACATTCCATTCTTTGTCCTATGGTCCATTGTGATGACTAAAGTTTGTTGGGATGAACAATGAAAAACAACTTTAACATTTAGTGATGATCCAGACACCATTAAGAAAAATGGTATGAGGCGTAAGTAGAAGTCTGTTAATGACAGAATATAACAAAAGGACGTCGGCTTCTTTCTACATTACGAACTTAAAACAAAAGCTTTTAGATTTCACTGTAGTTCTGACGACGACGACAACAACAACAACAACAACAACGACGACAGCAACAAAATGAAAGAAAGAAAATTTATTGCATAAATTAAAATGTCGAAATTTAGAGAAAATATTTACTTCTTTATTGCCCACACAGGCTAAACATAGACGGGACAAACAAGGACAGATAAAGGGAGTAAGTCGATAACATCGATCCCAGTTCGTAACTGGTACTTATTTAATCGTAGGTTTCGGTGTTGGTTTGCTTACGTCCCCATAGCTTAGCGGTTTGGCAAAAAACACATGCTTTATGTTCAAACTGTCCAGACCTGGCCTATCACACCTAGCCTATAATGTCATTCGAAAAAACAAAGTCACGTCATCGAAATCTCGAAGTCACGTGATAATGCATGATGAATCCAAAACAAATAAGCATTACATTCGACGGAATAATCTGAGTGCTAAGGGATTAGATAACATGATGTAGGTGGGACTTTGGACCCTAAATGTTTCTTAATCCTTGACGACTGTAAGAAAAATTCCTACAAGAATCTAAGTTAGTTACGGTTTGTGAAATTATTTGTCCTGAGATTTTCCCCCCACCGTCACTTCTCACATGTAGCCAACGGTCAAGAGAATTATTAACATGGAAATAATTTCATGAAGTTCTTAATTAAACGGTGTTGTTTCTGTCCCTGACATTCGACCCCTTAAAAACGCGTTCTTAAAATCTATAATAGCATGAATTTCTGTAAAATTTGGCAATATTTTGAGAGTCTGGCGTAAATGTTGGCCTGTTTTAATGTTCGATTATTTAACTTCTGATGATGAAGGGAACTTTGATGGTTTTAATGTTAAATAGAGCATAAAAGAACTGTTAATACAGACAGAATAACGTTTATAGAAAGAAAATCGATCAATTACTCTCGGGAATAAAGATTATTGATGATTGGATTGCAGCGGACAACGAAAGGGAATGAAAGCATACATTTGCAGCTTATGAAATTATCGAGTCTGGTTAATCCCAGATATCGAGATCCAACGATTTGCTCCGCTTTTATGAGAGCTGTACCATAACCACTAGTTCACACACCTTCACTAAATATATATATATATATATATATATATATATATATATATATATATATATATATATATATATATATATATATATATATATATATATATATATATATATATATATATATATATATATATATATATATATATATATATATATATATATATATATATATATATATATATATATATATATATATATATATATATATATATATATATATATATATATATATATATATATATATATATATATATATATATATATATATATATATATATATATATATATATATATATATATATATATATATATATATATATATATATATATATATATATATATATATATATATATATATATATATATATATATATATATATATATATATATATATATATATATATATATATATATATATATATATATATATATATATATATATATATATATATATATATATATATATATATATATATATATATATATATATATATATATATATATATATATATATATATATATATATATATATATATATATATATATATATATATATATATATATATATATATATATATATATATATATATATATATATATATATATATATATATATATATATATATATATATATATATATATATATATATATATATATATATATATATATATATATATATATATATATATATATATATATATATGCTGCCCTATGATTTATTAATATATATATATATATGTATGTATGTATATCATATTTAGCGTGGAGGCACAATGGCCCAGTGGTTAGGGCAGCGGACTCGCGGTCTTAGGATCACGGTTTCGATTCCCAAACCGGGCGCTGTGAGTGTATATTGAGCGAAAACACCTAAAGCTCCACGAGGCTCCGGCAGGGGATGGTGGCGAACCCTGCTGTACTCTTCCACCACAACTATCTCTCATTCTTACTCCCTGTTTCTGTTGTGCCTGTTATTCAAAGGGTCAGCCTTGTCATACTGAGTCACGCTGAATACCCCCGAGAACTACGTTAAGGGTACACATGTCTGTGGAGTGCTCAGCCACTTGCACGTTAATTTCACGAGCAGGCTATTCAGTTGATTGGATCAACTGGAACCCTCGTCGTCGTAACCGACGGAGTGCCGACAACTATGCATGTATGTACAGTACGTTTTTCTAAATATCCCAATATCGCTGTGGCCCACTAAAATTTTTGAGCGCCACTTCTGCGTCGCAATGGCTTTCACTAGGCTATGTAAATCTATTTTGCATTCAAAACTAAAATATGATTTTTTTTTTTATAAATCGTGTTTTATTTAATTATTTCAAATGTTGAACATAAAGCGGAAACAAAGCAAAGCAATATGAAAACATTTATGCAAGAACTACAACAACATCTTTTGTTTCAGTCTCAGCCTTCCGTTATTTAATCATTCATTAATCCATCCATTAATTTATTCATCCATCCATTCATCTATTTATCCATCCATCCAGCCATCCATCCAGCTAGCCAGCCAACCATTCTTTCATTCACCGAAGTATACATTTCTCCAGTTAGAGGATCTTCTCTCTGTCTCTCTTCATCCTCTTCTCTCTCTCTTCTCTCTTCTCTGTCCTCGTCTGTCTCTGCGTCTCTCTGTCTCTGGCTGTCTGTCACTCTGTCTGTCTATCTGTCTGTCTCTCTCTCTCTCTCTCTCTCTCTCTCTCTCTCTCTCTCTCTCTCTCTCTTACTCTCAACTCCTCCCATCTATTTTATCCTCCCCCTAAAGAATGAAAGACAAAGCTGATCTCCGTGAGATTTGATCTCACAGTACAGAGAGTTAGAATAAATAAGGTGAGATACTCCGTTAGACGCTATAATGACTTGGTCCGTTCTCCACTTTACCGTTATTGATTCGCTTATTTCAATCCAAACCAGGAACCAACTGCCTCTCAGTGGGGACAAAAGCTAACCCAAACATTTTCCCTCAACCATTATAAACGAAGGCAGCAAGCTGGTTGAGTAGTTACCATGCCGGACAAAATGCTTAGTAGCATTTTGTCCGTCTCTTTTCGTTCTGAATTCAAATCCCATTGCGATCAACTTTGTCTTTCATCTCTTCGGGGTCAATAAAATGAAGTACCAGTCAAGTACTGGGTTCCATGTAAAAGACATGCCCCACCCACCCACGGAAATCGCTGGTCTTGAACCATGCAACGGACTGACGTCTGGTTCAGGGGGAATGTTGTGTCCTTGTCACTTATATGCCGTAGAAACTGTATAACCGGCCTTTTGAGACCTAAGGTCAGATTGCGTCGGGTATGGGCGCATGCGCTGCTGCAAGCGCGTCGCGGCTTTTACAATTTGTCGGTATCTACTCGGGTCGACCCACGAAACTTTCCGAGCACTGATCTAGTCAGTTCTTATCGCCGCAAGATACTTCCTCATCCACCGTGAAAAGCCCTAAGGTTCGAAATCTACTCACAAGGCTTTGGTCGGCCCAAAGCTATAATAGAAGACACTTGCCCAAGGTACCACGCAGTGGGACTGAACCCGGAACCATGTGGTTGGGAAGCAAGCTACTTACCATGCAGCCACTCCTGCGCCTAAATGAACAAAAGTACGATTTGTGTGCTTGAGATGGCTTCAAGATCACCCCACAACTACGCTAGTTATTGATAAAGTGAAGTAAAAACGTGGACATTGATGGCCAGACAAATGAAACACATTTTATTGGAGAATATAAAATTAGCTTCAATTTCGACACCTGAGTTTGCCAGATTACTATTGATCACTATTGATCATTGTTCCTTTGAACGTTTCTTTGAGTCAAAGAAACTCTTGTGCGATTTCAGTCTGATTATGGATGGCACCTGAGTACTTGTCTGCTAAACACTCTAATTTAATCACCCTATCTATCAAAATTCTTAAGACCCGAAGCACAAATTTGGGAAGCTACGACATTAAACTGATCACATCTTTTATCTGTGTTATTTATAACAGATTCTTCTTGAGGTAGAATTCAGTTAGGAATTTCTTTCGATCATCATATATTTCTTGTGAAGGTCCGTGACCTAGTAGTTAAGTTGTGGCATTCATGGTCGGAGGATCACGGTTTCGATTCCCGAACCGGGTGGTTGTGATCATGCGCAAAACACTTTATTCCACGCAGCTCCTGCCTACTCAGGTGTAAAGGGATTCCAGTAACAGGTGGGAAGTTATCCCTGCGACGGACCGACATTTATTTTAGGGAAGAATATTGTAATGTCAGTTACGCAAACATGAATTACATATATTAGAAATGGTTTCCTAGGCCCCTTGAAGCCCTCGGGCGATTTCTCTGTAAGTCCGTTCTTAAGACGACTCTAACTGAGATGCCTTTAGCTTCAGCAGATACTACTCTCTTTGCACTCATCAGAGGTCATGACCTTTTTTGTGAAGCTACCTTTCGCTCACGTATCTTAGACTCCCCGCAAAGGATCTTTTTTGGGTGGCACTTTTCTTTCTGTGACTAGTGACGCCTTTAAGCATAGGCACACTGGTTGCTCGAGGAACCCATGGCTGCAGGGCCTAATTATGTAGGGGGCCTCCCTGCGTGCATTGCTTTCCACGGGGGTTCTATAATGATGTTAAGGCCTTCTTTCTATGACCACCCCGTTAAAATAACCTCGAAAGAAAAGTAAAACTACTGTTTCCTTCGGCCATATTTCGCCCATAGTTTTGGGTCAACCTCAGAACACTGGTTAAACGATATTTACCCAACGTAGCGTAAAGTGGGACCCAACATGGACTAGAAATAAACAGAACAACAACAACAAAAACAAACCAGTAACCATCATCATCATCAGCAGCAGCAATAACAACGCCTACAAGCCCTTCCTCCACTTCGTTGCCATTCGATCGTCGCAATAACGACCTCGAATAACATTACAGATGCAGCAACACCAATTAAACGACCTCGTCCCATTTTTCGCCCACCAAAAAAACTTTTTTTTTTAAATACAAAACAAAAATAAGAAACAAAAAAGGAAAATAAAGAAGAAAACAAAACAAAACCCGTGGAGCGCATGACAAAAATTGCCCACACTTAGGGCCTAGCGGAAAGAATGCACTCAATAACATCTAGTAGTAGTAGTAGTAGTAGTAGTAGTAAGTGTAGAAGTGGTAGTAGTAGTAGTAGTAATAGTAGTAGTAGTAGTAGTAGTAGTAGTAGTAGTAGTGGTGGTGGTGGTAGTGGTAATTGTAGAAGTAGTAGTAGTAGTGGTGGTGGTGGTGGTAGTAGTAGTAATAGTAATAGTAGTAGTAGTGGGGATGATAGAAGTAAGTGTAGTAGTAGTAGTAGTAGTAGTAGTGGGGGTGACAGTGGTAATTGTGGAAGTGGTAATAGTAATAGTAGTAGTAGTAGTAGTAGTGGTGGTGGTGGTGGTAGTAGTAGTAATAGTAATAGTAGTAGTAGTGGGGATGATAGAAGTAAGTGTAGAAGTAGCAGTAGTAGTAGTAGTAGTGGGGGTGACAGTGGTAATTGTGGAAGTGGTAATAGTAATAGTAGTAGTAGTAGTAGTAGTGGGGGTGGTGCTGGTGCAGGTAGTGGTAATTGTAGAAGTGGTAGTAGTCGTAGTAGTAATTACACCGAAGTAGTTGAAACTGCATAGAACATTAACAAGTGCTTGTTAACGAGCGCGCGCGCACACACACACATACACACACACACACACACACCAAAACACGTACGCATACACAAACACTACTACTACTACTACTACTACTACTACTACTACTACTGTTACTACTGCTGCTGCTGCTAGAGAGGGACAACCATCGATACTGTCACACATGGACCGGCTGGAACGTTGTAAACTATCCTTGTAATGTAATGTCCCTCTCACTGGATGCCCCTGCGGCAAATAAAATAAATAATTACATGCATACACACACACACACACACACACACACACACACTCACACACACACATATATTTATATATATATATAGATGTGTATATATTCTTCTAGCATTTTGACAGACCGGTCACTGGTCAATCTTATATACACAAGTACTATAATCTTTTTAGGATCTCGAAAAAACATTTTTCAAGAACCTTCTGATTCTTTTAATGTGCTAGTTTCCTGGTATTAAATTGATATTAATTAATATCGAATTTTTACCATATTATGTTAACTAACCATATATTTATATATATATAGATGTGTATATATAATGTTTGTATGTATGATGTATGTAGAGAATTGAGACGGAGGTTAAAGGCTTGACAGTTAATTGGTTGGCTAGCACTTACTACTACTACTACTACTACTACTACTACTACTACTGCCGCTGCTGCTGCTGCTATCACAAACAATACCTTTACTACTAGTATCACAACAACCACTATTGCAGCAGCAACAGCAGCAGCAGCTGTAGTAGTAGTAGTAGTAGTAGTAGTAGTAGTAGTAGTAGTAGTAGTAGTAGTAGTAGTGGTTGCACAACTACAGGTATTGAGTACTACCATCACCACTACAACCGCCATCGCCATTGTCACCATCATCATCAGCAGCACCACAATTATTAACATCATCACAAAACCACTTAATTACCCGGCCTCGCAACCGGCAGAACCACGACTACCCCGCCTCCCTCCCTAACCGCCGCCAACCATCACCACCACCACCACCAACAACAACAACAACAACCCTCATCATCATTATCATCATCACAACCGCAACCATTAACATTATCAGCTAAGCCTCTAATAATTATTCGGCACCATCACCGTCAGCTCCACCACAAAGACCACGCTCATGAACATCATCAACAGAACTACCAATCGCCCGGCATCACCACCACCACCACCAGCAGCACTATCAGCATTGGCATCACCTTCATCGCCAACACCATCAGCAACGGCACCACCAGCATCGCCACCATCACCTATGGACGTGGTCATTTACTTGACCTGCCATAAACAGTATTGAAATCTTCAGAAAACAGAAACATTCTATAATAATACTGGCGGAGGTAAAGAATACGTACACCACCCGTTTTCGGCGTAACAAAAGCCTTAACCCTAATCCTAACCCTAAACCCTAAACCGTAACCCTAATCCTTACCCTAACTCTAACCCTAAACACCGAGTGTACGTATTCTTTACACTTTCGCCATAATGTTGTTGGTGCATCGTGTTTTAAGGAAAAGATGGGATGGTCACGGTGGGGTTCGCCTTTTCACGATAGCCTCTGCTCGATATGAGATTGTATAAGGTAAACAACAGCGTCCACCATCACGGAAAGTTAGTATTATGTAGTATTTAGTTAGAGTACTAGTAAACCGTATTATTATAACTCAGAGTCAAGTTACTACTATACAAACCTTGTGTGAATATTGTGATTTCTTCACTCGTTATAATAGTACTAACACACACACACACACACACACATATACTCACACGACCGCCGACCAGAATTACACTATTTTCCTCTCTCTTTCTCTTACACAGTTACACATGTATATAAAAGCCACACACACACACACACACTGTCATCTTAAGACGGGTAGACTGGGCAGTTTTGCCCGGGGTCATCACAGGTCTAGGAGCCCAAATCTGATCCACTTATGCGGTGGGATGCTGTCAATAAATGCAGACTAATAGGGCCCAGTTCAGTGGATTGCCGGGGTTGCGTGAGGCTCTTAAGACGGCACTGCACACATATACAATACACATACTAACATACATCTCTCTATCACATATACATAAACACAACAGTCTCTCTCTCTCACACTGTATATACGTGTGGCTGTAATAGTACATATATACATACACATACAATCATACACACACATAAGCACTGTCTGTTTGTCTCTGTCTCTTACAGTCACACATGTAGTCGTTGCTCTCTCAGTCACTGCTATAAACATATAAGAACACATTGTCTCTGTCCCTCTCTCCTTCACATACACATATACACACAACAATATATATATATATATACACGCTGAAACACACAGAAACACGCAAACGTAATTACATATACAGGTAGTCCTACACATTTCCACACACACACATGTTCAGACAATCATACACATACACAGCCACACTGCATGCAAGCCGCATCAGGACTCGTTTAAAAAATAACTTAATAAAAACAAAGAAAACTTATTAAAAAATCGATTCATTTTATCGGCCACGGAGGGATTAAAAGGCAAAACAAACCGGTGGGATTTGAACTCTTCATCTTAATGCAACGCAGAGTCAGAAAAAACATCGCACACAATAATTTTCCCCGACACCTCTTAATAGTTTTTGCCACTCCATCGACCCATAAAAAAATAAAGAATATATTTTTTCTTTTAATTTGCACATTATAATGGCCAAGCACACACCCAAACATATATATATATATATATATGTTTGTGTGTGTGTAGTATTTTATGCGTGTGTATGTATTACAAACAGACGTGTATGTGTGTGTGTAGTGTGTATGCGTGTGCATGTACAAACAGACGTGTGTGTGTGTTAAACAAGAATAATTCACGGTTTATGAATATATAACGACAGCATAAAAGTTGTGTATTTTTGCCAGGAGGGCAAATGAGAAAAATACACCGAAAACGTTACATTACATGAGTATGAACAAAAAAAAAAAAAAAAGAAAAACATACAGGGTATTATGTATATAATATACATACATGTGTGTGCGTGTATATGCGTGCGTGTTTGTGTGTGGTACGTTTATAAATGATGAGAATGCAAAAATCAGGTCCATTTTTTTTTTACATCGGAATAATACGATAATTGTAGGGGAAACGGGCGTATAGTCGTCGGAATCAGCTTCCTGTACGCACATAGATCCATATATACATACATCTATCTCCCTCTGTAAATATACGTGCGTGTATATATATATATATATATATATATATATATATATATATATATATATATATATATATATATATATATATATATATATATATATATATATATATATATATATATATATATATATATATATATATATATATATATATATATATATATATATATATATATATATATATATATATATATATATATATATATATATATATATATATATATATATATATATATATATATATATATATTGGTGGTGGTGATGGTGGAGTTATTACTCGGCCCCGGGAGAAATGAAGAAGCGAAAGATGGTTCCCATGTAATTTTTGACAGAGGGAACCTTTTCTTTATAACAAAAACATAAAAATAGGGAGGAAGTTAAGAGACCAGCAGTGACATTAAAGTCAGGAATTTATTTGTTAAGATCATTTCCCTATAATAACAACGATTGCTTTATTTATATGAAGTACAACATGACTAAACAAAACGATCGATCCACGTCAGTTTTCAAAAACCACCACGGGCCAGGCCTCCGAGTAAAAGTAATGCGTTTCAGAGTAATTTTCAGTACTTATTTGTTAAAAGCATATCAAGGTATTTGGTCCTTAGACACGTAGGGCCTCCCTGGGGAACACTGCCCAGTGTGTCCACCAAATCTTAAGAGGACACTCAGGGTTGTTTTTACAGAATTATAAGTAACCGGGTAAATCAATGAATTGGGCCCTAATGTAGCGGTTATTGACAGCAAGTAGATCCAAATTAGGCCCCGGACCCATGAGTTTCCCTTGGACAGTGTGTCCAGTGTGTTCGTGCCTTTGGACGGCAATGAGGGCACCAAGAACAATGAAAACAAGAAGTGTTTGCAGTTGAAGAAAAGGTTAAGAAAGAAAGAAAAGAGAGAAGTAATGAGACGGACGAATATGTATTGAGATAGAGGGAGTAGGAGGAGAGTGTTGGTAGGAGTAGGGTGAGAGAAGCAAGAAGTGAGGGAAGTGGAGGAAGGAGGAGAGGGTAAGTGTAATGATAATAATCAGCAGCAGCAATAGTAGTAATAGCAGCAGCAGCAGCAGAAGGAGAAGAAAGAATAAGGAGACGACGAGGACGGCAGAAGAGAAGCGAGAAAGAGGAAATGTGAGAGGAAAAAAACCACGGACAGAGACAGAGAGAGAGAGAGGGGGAGATATTGGAGGAGGAGTAGTAGGACGAGGAGTGGTAGTAGTAGGAGGAGGAATAAGAAAGCCAGAAAACGAAGAACAACTAAAGAGAACTACAAGTAATAACAATAATAATAATAATAATAAACAGAGAGAGAGAGAGAAACAAAAAAGGAAACCAAGCTGGCGACCAACGATTCTAGTTTTGCCGCTGAGTCGGTTCCAAGCAGAGGAAATTTCACAGCAACCATGAAAAGTAGCGGCGCTGCATCGCCCGGTACAACCAATATTACAAACAACAACAATAATAATAATAATAATAATACTACAACTACTACTACTTCTTCCACGACGGCCCTGAGCCCAAACAGTAGTAGTAGTAGTAGCAGTAGTAGTAACAACAACAACAACAACAACAACAATAATAATAATAGTTGTAATAACAACAGTGAAGATAACAACAACAACAAGAACAACAACAACAATAATAATAATAATAATAATAATAATAATAATAATAGTAATCGTAATAATAGTAATAATAATAATGGTGGCGTCCAGAGCAACCGAAATGGCATTAATGGTAAACGCAATGGATATATGAAATTAAATATTTGTCCAGCTACAGGAGGTCAAATTGAGGTAAATGTACCAGAGAAGGAAACGGTAGCGGGACTTAAATGGAATTTGTCGAGGAAATTCAGAATTTCTACAGAAAAAATGACTCTGCTTTTCAAAGACCGGTAAGTGCAAACTA
>NC_142937.1:92164836-92229836 GCF_046866305.1 Octopus bimaculoides | reverse complement strand
CCCCCCTTTTTTCCCCTCATACTGTAACTCTTCCTTCACTGCTAATCTATCATCTCTCCCCCTCTCTCTCTTACTAACAACACATCTACACTTCACTTCCATTGTTTTATTCCTCCTCTTCCTCCTCATACATACTTTACACTTCCTCCTCCTCCTCCCACTACATTTGTCTCTCTCTCTCTCTCTCTCTCTCTCTCTCTCTCTCTCTCTCTCTCTTCTTTTCCTGTCACCGCTGGTGTGGTGGATTCCCTGATTCTTTTGTCATTTCTTATCTCTTCTCTCATTCCTGGATTATTATTACTTTTTTTTTTCCCCTCGTCATTCCTTCATTCCTTCATCCTTCCATTTCTTCATTCGTTCCTTCCTTTTGTTCGCTCACTTCGCAGCCCCTTCTCCCAGAACTAACACCCATTGCTGTCACACACCAGCCACCATTGTGAAGCAGCCTCTATATGGTCGCTTGACCTGCAGCCAAATCTCCTCCACATTGTACCCTACAGTTAGTAAAAGGGTCAAGGACACATGGGACAATGTAGTCCAAGATGTACAATGTCCAAGACAAGAATGAGATCGACACGGCTGGAATACTTATGATCATAGAGAGAGGCCTGCTTAGTTCAATGGTTGTCCTGGGGTTAAACAACAGCAGTGGGATTGACCTTTATCCTTTGTCATCATCCCCGTCATCATTGCAATTAGCACAATTGCACACCAGAACACATCATCATACCACCACCACCATTAAGAGCAACACCGTGACAATGGCTATCAAGGGAACCTTTATGTGGTCTCTTGAGCTTCTAGAAATAACAGACTAACACCCTCACATGGGAGATTTATCTCAAATTGTCTTAAAGAGACAAGTTAGACAATGAAGTGGTTGTAGGTTTCTCTGCTGCGTGTAAGTAACCAGTGGAGGTGGTCCCAGCTGGAGTGTCTTTGATTATTAGTCTGCTGAAGTAAGTTTGACTCGGGGCTTTTGTACAAAGTGATCCCTGCTCTTTGTTCTGACCCTTTGCAATCTGCTTTCACCTATATTCTTTTCTACTCCAGTTGATTAGATTGACCCCATTATGAAACTGGTACTTAATTTATCAATCCCGAAAGGATGAAACACAAAATTGACCTCGGTGGAATTTGAACTGAGAACATAAAGACAGATGAAATATTGCTAAGTATTTCACCTGACGTGCTAACGTTTCTGCCAACTCTTTTCTACTCTAGGCACAAGGCCTGAAATTTGGGGCGGCAGGGGTGCAATCGATAAGATCGACCCAGTGCGCAACTGGTACTTACTTTATTGACTCCAAAAGGATGAAAGGCAAAGTCGACCTCGGCGGAATTTGAACTCAGAACGTAAAGACAGATGAAATACCACTAAGCATTTCACCTGACTTGCTAACGTTTCTGCCAGCTCGCTGCCTTGACATGATGCTACATTGGTTCATTCTTGGACAGCCAATGTTCGAGATGTGAAGATGGCAGAGATTTGGTGCTTGGACAGCAAATGTTATGTCTCCCTTAAAAAAACAAAACTAATTAAAATAGAAAGAAAAACATCATTGCTTAATTTTTTGCCAATATAGTGGTGTCACTGTCTTTCATGCCAAAGATCAGGGAAGCTCGTTAATTTATAGGGGATGCTCCAGTATGAGCACATCCCTCAGGCTAAAACAATAAAAGATCAAATGCTTGCCCTTTGCAGATATAAAAGTTATGTTTGACATCATGAAAGCTGGATCACCATTGATTAAATGATGATGATGGTGATGGTGATGATGATGATGGTGAAGATGGTGATGGTGGTGGTGGTGATCCACTCTGCCATAGCTGCCTTGGGCGAAACAACAACACCAGCAACAAACAAAGCAGTTGATGCATTTCTGGTTTTTTTTTTGGTGTGGGGAGGGGGTTGATTTCATATATATTGATTAGTGTGGCTGTGTGGTTGAAAAGTTTGCTTCCAAGCTATGGAGTTTTGGGTTCAGTCCCACTATATGGCCGATTGGGTGAGTGCTTTCTGCTATAGTCCTGCGTTGAGCAGAGCTTTTTGAGTGGATTTGGTTGACGGAAGCCTTTTGTGGTATGTGTGTGTCTATTTCTCTCCCCCTCTCTCTCTATGTATCTATATCTATATCTACATATATATATATGTGTCACCATCATCATACCCAAGGTGTATCTCACTTCCAATCTTCCACAAAAACATGTCTGGCTATGAGGAAATGTTAACCTTATTTGGAAAAAATGATGTTTGGTGGCAGGAAGGACAACTGACCACAGAAAATCTGCCTTAACAAATCTGATCAGTTCATGCAAGCAAAGAAAAGCGACATTTACGACAATGATGAGTTTTTGGAAACCTGTTCCATGTGCCAACGTTTGCTGTTCTTTAAGGCTCTCCACAGAATCCTTCTGGGTCAGTGAGAAAGCAACGAAGCTGTTTTTGGTTTTTGAGTTTGGAAGGTTGTATGACTTTTATGGATTTGTGGACAAGCAAATGTGTTGGTACACGTGTGAATATACTTGCACCCCTGGAATGAGTGTACACGTCTTTAAATATAGGATTGAGTGTGAGATAATGTGTGTGTGTGTGTGTGTGTGTGTGTGTGTGTGTGTGTGTGTGTGTGTGTGTGTGTGTGTGTGTGTGTGTGTGTGTGTGTGTGTGTGCATATGCCATATGCACATATGTGATTGTTTGTATATGTTTTTTTTCAGGAAACTCTTGGAGAATCTTTGGAGTATTTTGCACATCCTCTCTGTACCATTAATCAATTGGATTTGGAGAATACAACCCAGCTTATGTAGTTCTCTGTTGGATAATGCCAGCATTTCCAAACCTTTTTTTGTAAAACTGTTGTTTCATAGCCCCTAAACGAGAATCTATTACAAAGACACAAGAGCTGTAAGTTTTCCATTAGTTCACCTCAGTTCTTTTTCCTCAGCTTAAGATGTGATGTTCCCATCTGCTGAGCAACTGACCTCTACAGCTTGCATTTTAGTATGAGGTAGGTATCTCCTTTTCTTGTAAGTGATATCTTCCACTCTAGTTTGGTACAGTCAACATTTTCTATCACAACTGGGAGGTTTAGAGATCTCCATGTGTCTTCTTTGTTGATCAGATATATCATTCTTAGTTGGATGTGGTTTTATCTATCACAAGCTCAAGAAGGCTACTGGTCTTATTAATATTGTTGAAATACATGAATAGAAACATAAACAAACTAACATTTATTTTATAAGCTTTGAAATATGTATTGTATGATACAAAATTAAACGCTAATTTATTTTCGAATGCAGAAACACCGTTAGATCAGCAGAATCATTGGGTAAATTTCCCAAACAAAGAGATAACATTTGTCAACAACCAGAAAATGTTTTTGCTTTGTAAGGGTAATTTACCCAATATTTGTGCAGGGTGTGTGTGTGTGGAGGCACAATGGCCCAGTGGTTAGGGCAGCAGACTCACAGTTTTGATTCCCAGACCGGACATTGTGAGTGCTTATTGAGTGAAAACACTTAAAGCTCCGAAAGGCTCAAGCATGGTGTGGTGGTGAACCCTGCTGTACTCTTTCATCACAACTTTCTCTCACTCTTTCTTCCTGTTTCTGTTGTACCTGTATTTCAAACTTTGTGTCACGCTGAATATCCCTGAGAACTACGTTAAGGGTACACGTGTCTGTGGATCACTCAGCCACTTGCACATTAATTTCACGAGCAGCCTGTTCCGTTGATCGGATCAACTGGAACCCTTGTTGTCACAACCGACCAAGTGCCATAGACAGGATGAGCATTCATGCATGACTTTCCATTCACATGATTGACCAGCTTCTGTTCAAGCTGGTTAGTTCACTAATCCTTGAGTGACATAAAACAGCTAGCTGTACTCTGAGAGTTCCTAAGCAAGAATTATTTCTCTTCTGTTGAGTACACAGATGATGTACTCATTTCTCTTTTTCTGCTCAATAAGAGTTGTGGGAATGAAAATGGTTGAACTTGCAAAGGCCAATGAGTTGTTTGAATATACTTTAATGCCTCTACCTCCATCCATCTATCTAACAAGCATCCTGCTGATGTCACACTTAATATGGAAGTTACCAGTGGTGGTTTGTATCCTGCCCCCTCCAAATCTTGATGTACAAATTGTAGATCTCTTCAAGTACTTATGTAGATATGTGTTTGCATCATTATAAACATGTGCATGCATAAATGTATAAAATGTGCATATATATATATATATATGTGTGTGTGTGTGTGTGTGTGTGTGTATTTATCTGAATAAATTCTGTACAAAAACATAACCTCAAATTTAATCAATAAAATACTTCACCAGAACACCTCTCCATTGTAGCCCACTTATCAACCTAATTAACATCCAGCTGAACCTCACAAACTCCCCAAAATTCTATTGTAACTGCATAAAACCAAGATTAGCTTAATGTGTCAGTTAATGATGGCTGAATATTCGCAGCCACTGTCAATACCATTCTTGTTGAAGAATAATAAATTTGTACTCTATTAAGCAACCGTTCAGATACATGGAAATTGTTTTTATTATTAGATTGTCTGAAAAATTCTGAGCGTTTTTACGCTAAATCAGGTAATGCTTCATTGAACACACCTGAAATGTAACACAGTTGAAACTTTGGTGTTGCTTGAAGTGGAAGTGCATGTCTTCTTTGTTCCTGACTAAAAATAGATTTATCTTTCATTCCGGTTACCATTTATTGACGTTTGAAATGGAGAACCAAAAATGTCATAACAATATTGTTAAAGCTCTCTCAAATCACAGCCTGTCTTCTTCAGTGAAAAAAGAGGGGACACTTGGATTTACATACTCTTGGATCAAGAAAAAGACTGGACAGTCATGGCTGAAACGCCTTTGGCCATGGGTCAGTTTGATCTGGACTGAGAGGTTCTAAACATTACCAGCAACAACAACAACAACAACAACAACAACAACAACAACAGCAACCAAGAACACATTGGTCAGTGTAGCCCTGACTGCACAAATGCACAAGATAGTCATGGTTGGAACGAACAACAACAACAACAACAACAGTTATTGGGTGATGGATTGACAGAATTGTTTGGGCTTTGGACAAAATGCCTTGTGGTATTTGTCCAATGTCGTTGAGCTCTGAGTTCAGTTATTTCCACGGTTGATAAAATGAAGCTGATGTGTAAATGACTAAAACCCTCCCCTCAAAATTGCCAGCCATGCACCTAAATTAGAAATCCCCCCTCATCATCATCATCATCACACCACCGCCACCACCATCATTGTCATCATTCTCATCGTCGTCATCATCATCATCATCATCATCATCATCACTATCATCATTATTAGTATTATTTTGAAGGTCGTTAGTATGCTGAATCAAAATACTTGCCGGCATTTCGCCCATCTTTAGATCCCTGAGTTCAAATCCTTCCGAGGTCGACTTCAGCTTTCGTCCTTTCAGGGTTGATTAAACAAATACCAGTCGAGTATTGGTTCTCAGCTCAAAAAGGTGATCCCCACTTCTGTACTCAGCTCAAAGCTTAGAACGCAACCCCTGATATCAGCAGCAGAGCCCAACAGCATTTGCTGGTATACCTCAACCACATCATGCTGGTTCCATACCCCTTTGAGCAACATCAAATTCACTCATCCGTCCACAAACACTCTCCAAGCTTTCCTATCATTAATAATCTCTCTTGCCTTTCTCACTCCAACACCTCCAACCACCAAAGCTTTCCTCACTCCCATCCATCCACACAAGATGTATTTGTAGACTGGAGAATTACACTTGAGAAGGACCATTTGCTTTTAGTATTTATTATTATTATTATTATTTTTGTGGAGTTACCTGATTGGCCCAGCTGGAGCTCTTCTTCAACAAGGCAGGCCGTAGTGTCCAAAGTGTTCATGTATACTTTGTATTACATCCTGTTCTTTTTCCCTCTCTTTTCTGCCCCTTCATCCACTTTTATATAAATCTCTGACCAATACAGCCTGTCTTTATTTTGTCCCTTTTATCCTTTGCTTTATTGATTTTGGCTCTCTGCTTTCTGTGTTCAAATCCCACCACGGTGAACTTCACCTTTCATCCATCTGGAAGTCAATAAAATCAGTTAACTGTCAAGTACTGAGGTCAGTGGCATCGACTAATCACCACTACTCAAAACCACTGGCCTTGGGCTTAAACCAGAAGCCGTAATTATTGTCATTATTTATTTATTTATTCATCCATCCATACACCGAGTGTTAAGTGATCATAGGTATCGGTCAATGGGTTGTTTCGGTAATTTGTTGTTTTGAAATGTGGACAATGTGTTGTTATCAACCCCCAGATGGACGAGGAGAAAAATCTACTCTGGTCTGATTTGAACTTCTATAATTTCTTCCTCTTTTTCCTCCTCCTCGTCTTCATCATCATTATCATCATCATCATCATCACCACCACCACCACCATCATCATCATCATCATCATCATCATCATCATCATCAACGACGACCTCCTCATCAACGCTACCATCCCATCATGATGTTTGTGGTGATGATGAAGATGATGAAATCAGATATTATTAATCTGACCATCTTCAATAAAGTTAGGATTGGAACGCCGAAATACATATTTTTCCTGTGGAAGCAGGGTAGGATGTGGGGGACGTGGTGGTGGTGGTGCTGGGTGGGGCGCAGAGCGTGGTTGGTGGTGAGTCAGTGGCATTCGTAGCAATCCTCAGTATACCTGTACTGGGCTGTGTGTGTGTTTGTGTGTGTGTAGTTATGTTTTGTATGTTTACATAAACACAAATCTCTAATTATTTTTCTTTGTGCCTATATATATACACACACACACACATATATATATATATATATATATATATATATATATATATATATATATACATATACATATATATATATATATATATATATATATATATATATATATATATATATATATATATATATATATACATATATGTACACGCGCGCACACATCTGTATGCATACACAACATAACTTGCAAGCATATGTAAACATCTGTATATGCTTATGTCTATTTGATGCGTCAGTGTGTGTGTGTGCCTGTATCTACCTATTATATGTCTCTACACGTCTGACAGTATGTGCGTGTGTGTGTTCAGCTGTGTGTGTGTTCAGCTGTGTGTGACTGTTCCATATTCCATGTAAAAATAAACCGAGCAAGTACCTTCTCAATATACAAGAGCATCCGACCAATCGGCTGCCGACCTGCTATGATGTCATCGAACATTTCTGATGACGTCACTCTGACATACTTCCTTCAAGTCAAAACATACTTCGCTCAAGTTTTACTGGCTCCCGCCTTCTTTATCTCATGTGTCTGATGATGATGCTGATGACGATGATGACGACGATGATGATGATGATAATGATGATCATGATCATGATGATGGCGGTGGTGGCGGAGATGGCGGCGTTAATACCACCAGTCTTAGCTATAGTTGTGTATCCGTTTATCAAATAATGTGCGTGTGTATGTATGTATATTAATCATATTAACCCACTCATATTCTTTTGTTATAATAGATTTTCGTCATATCAAGCTGGTTAACTTTGCTATCAACTAATTCGTTCGTCTCTGGATTTATTGTGTTTGCTGCTACTACTACTACTACTACTACTACTGGTGCTGCACACCGACGTACATACACTCATACATACATACGTCTATATATACACACACACACACACACACACACACACATTCACCGATTTACCATCCTAGTTTTCTCATGCTAGTTATACATGTTGTTGATATTCAAAAGCGCACAACAATACTTAGAAATCAGTTTATGTCACCCCCACCCCCACCTCCGAATCACCCCATCACCACTTGTACACACACACACACACACACACACACACACACACACACACACACACACACACACATACACACACAAGCTGACGGGGAAACATTTACGTAGTGACTGTACCGGCTAAAAGTATTGTAAAAAAAAAAGTCTTCATCAAACCATATTGATGTGTTGTTGAGACTAAGGCCGCACCGAATAAATTGTATTCAAGTCAAACACGTAGTTGTAACGTCATCGATCTGAGACTTACGTGATCAAAGCTGACTTGGGGGTTTGGAATAACAATAACACCAAACAATCCGCAGTGTTTAAGGATGACTGGCTTGTAGGGTTAGTTTATGGTCTCTGTGTTTGGTGTTCAAATCTCGCTGAAGCTGTATTTCCTTTCCGTCTTGTTTATAGTTCGCGTCTGGCAAAGTAGAGGTTATGCCCGGCGATCTTACGGTACGAGTCCTAAATATCGGCCTTTTCCGTAAAAAGTGTCTTCGGCGATCTTTACGAAAGATCGGCCTTTTCCATAACACCCGCACGATCTTCACTACGGTGTCAGGATTAGTGTTTGGTTAGGGACGGAATTCCCAAAACGAAATCGTAAAACACAAACCCTAACCTTAAACCTAACCCTAACCCTAAACCCTTCAAAATAAATCGCGCTCTCTGTATGTCTTTCGCTGTTATGACGTCGTTTCCCCTGTTTCTCTCCAACACTTACGGAAAAGGCCGATATTTAGGACTCGTACCGTAAGATCGCCGATTAATCTACATCCATCATCGTCCACTTAGCGGGGCTCAGCAGATGCTGTAGCTGAGAATGTTTAAATATTCAGTGCTTTCTTCGACGGTGAACAGACGGAGTTGGGCAGGCTTTTCCCTACAGCTTATCTCTTTGGCAGAACTTACAGCTTTGGGTTGAACGACGACTAAGAATGGGCACTCAGCGTCTGGAATGTTATGCGATCATGCCTTTTACTGCTTGTGCTGAACTCCACCGTCTGCATTCAGTATAGAATGAATGAGTATTAGAAATGACCGGCTGACGTTCTCGGGAAAACCCTTGACGTTGAGAAGGATGTACTGAGTTCTTTCGTCAGGAGAATTTTTGAGCTTGGGGACTGTAAACAGTTTCCAGAAAAGCCTTGACTCCCAGTGAAATGAGGGAGACTGCTTCTTGTGGTTAAACTTGACTCGCACGAAAGTACCTTTATCAATGCTTCGTTGAGAGGTGCACTGAGCGACAATTTCATCTCGCATGTATTCGTTCAGTGTCTGAGCATTCCTGACTCGTCAAATCTCTGTCGTTTCATATAGGACACGTTCAGCTGTCGGCTGACTCCATCGTGAATATTGCTTTGTTGCTTTCTTCTGGTTGCGAATGGAAAACAGATTTTATAGATATAAGGAAACGGGTTGCATAGTGGATAAGAATAAAAGGACTGAGCATTGGTACTTTCCTGTTTGGCCATGCCAGGTTGCATTGTATTTACATACATGTGTAACACACGCGCTCACACTTCTCTCTCTCTCTCTCTCTCTCTCTCTCTCTCTCTCTCTCTCTCTCTCTCTATCTACCTATATGTGTGTGTGTGGTCATGTATGTATGTATATGTATGTATTCATTGCGCTGTATCTGTGTATAAGCACTGTATCCATGTGTAGGCCACATTAGTAGTGGTTTAGGCCAAGGCTGGTACTGAAGAAGCAGGCCTACAATCAAAGACACTCCACCCCTGGCCATCCCATTTTTTCTTGGGTACAAGGAGCCCAGGACTTGTCCAACATATCCTTTTCAAAGACAGTTGTGGTTGAGGGAAATTTACTTGCTATTTCTAGCAGACAGAGCGACTAGGCAAAGACCCCTCTTGCTATCACATTAGTAATGGACATAGCTGACTGTAATAACAAGGTTAGAATTTCTGTGTGTGGGTGTGAGTTTAATGGAGAGAAGAGCGGGGTGGTGATTAGCTGCGAGCTGAGCCGTTGTTGTGTTTTGTTTACATTTTTTATGCAACAAGGAAGACAAGTTTTGGTCTGCTGTGTGCGTTGTATGTGTGTGTACATAGATATATTTGTGTGGGTGTGTATGTATGTATGCATGTCTGTGAGAAGAGAAGTACTGTTTGCAGTATGTAGGCAGCTTTATATTGAAGTATATAAAAAGTAATATCCAGATAATATAATATATTACAGCTTAGTCCAGGTCATTTCTTAAGTCTGAACTTATCTCTCAGCTCAAACCTGCTCATTTATCAGCTCAGCTCATCTCATTTCACAGCTGACCTCAATGCAGTCCGGAGCATCTCTCACTTCAGTCCTGCTTTTCTGTCTGCTTAGCTCAATCCACATCATCTCTGTGTGCAGTTCGCAGTTCATCCCTCAATTCAGCACATCTCATCTCATCTCAGCTTAGCTCTGTCCAGATTATCTTTTAGTTCAGTTTGTGGCTCATCTCCCAGATCAGTGCAGTCCAGATCAACTCTCAGCTCATTTCTCAGCTTAGTCTACAACTCGTCTGAGTTCAGTTCATCTCTTACCTCAGTTCTGTCTAGCTCATCTATCAACTCAGCTCAGCTCAGTTCAATCCACGGTTCATCTCTGAACTCATCATTCAGCTCAGTTCAAAGCTCATCTCTAAGCTCAGCCCACTCCTTCATTTCTCAACTCACTTCAGCTCACCTTATCCATCTCAGCTGAATCTAGCTCGGCTCGAGGAGTCTTCAGTTCAAATTGCCAACATATCAGTGTGAGCCACCTACTTGGTTAGACATAACAGCTAACTTACCCTCAAATCACACTAGTGTGGTAAGCCAATGAAGTATCAGATACATGATGCCCCAAGGAGATGGGATGGTTACGTCTAGAAGACTTCTGATCATAGGTTTATTCAGTTCAGATAGACCTTGGTGCAAACGACAATTGTTTTTTTTAGAGGATGGTTTCTGATAATCTGAGACTCAAGTGGCTCTCTCTCACACACACACACACACACACACACACACACACACACACACACACACACACACACACACACACACACACTACACACAAAGCCATCTCAATTCCTTGCCCTTTTCCGGCCCATTGAGAATAGTAATAGTTATACGGAAACTCTGTCCTGTATTTTGTTATCTCTGGAGAGGAAAAAAAAAAGCTAAGCTGACCTTAGCGAGGTTTGAACTCGGGACATGAAGAGCTGCAACAGCCAGGCGTTTTTGTCTCCCTCTCCGATTAACGACTCTGTCAATTCACCGTGGCGTATGTTTACATTTTCCTCCTGGCCTGTTCGCTAAGGAGATTGGATTTAGTGTGGGGATAGAGCCCCACCGAGTTCGATCTCCGCAGTGCACTGGATTCAAGGTACCCGATCAAATAGAAATGATGGGGGACGAGGGTGGCTGTCAGATTACTGCGAGATCCGGGTACTGCGGTGTGCCGTGGCCTGTTTTGATGATTTAGCTCGGTGGGGGAGCAGTGACGTCAGTCTGTGCCGCTAGACACGCTTAAGCGCTAAATACAAATCATCACACACACACACACACGATATATAAATTTATAAGTGTTCTACCCCCATACGCACCACCCCCGACCATGTATCATGTGAACACTCATTTCCCCGACTCGTTTCACACCCTAAAAAGTCCACACTCCCGAATTACGATTGTAACTCCTACGGCATACTCCTTTATCAAACACGCTCTACTTACACATAAACACTCGGCAAATACGCATACCCCTACCTCCACCCCACCTCACCACCCCTCACACTTAGAACTAACTCCTCCATACATTCTTCAGACTTACAACACCCCCACCATTCTCACCTTACATATCTTGAAGCACATGCGGCGGCAGCGGCGGCAACGGCGCCCCTGTGTGGTCGCTGCATGGGCTAGAAATAGCATCCGTACCGTACCTTCAATGAAATAACATTCTGCCTTCAAAAAAAAAAAAAAAAAAAAAAAAAACGAAAATGGTACTGGATTTGGTATATTCCTAGATACACTGTACCTAAAGGGCTGAAAACGACGGGATGGTCACGACAGGAATGCCTTCTGACATCAAAAATGAACTCACGAACAACAAATACATACACACGTTTCTGAATGTGAATAAAAACATACACCCACCTACTCATCCACACATATATACATACATGCATACATATATATGTATATATATATATGTATATACATATATATGTATATATATATGTGTGTGTATGTGTGTACATATATATATGACAAGAGAGAAAGAAACAAAACACAACACACACACATATCCGGATGTTTTAAACCTAGCACCATTCTTTTCTCAATGTAGGCTTTTGTGGCCCACAATAGCATGGCTTGAAACTTGACTTCGAAAAAAGCGTAGTAATTCATAATACCAACTTTTGCCCCTCCTTAATTAATTTATCAGTAAAATATTTTCCGTTCCTCTTCTCTTAATTAATTAGATGATAGAATAAGAGTTTGCATCCGTTAAATTCTTCTTTCGTTTGCCGTTTGCGTGGGACAATTTGAAAATATTATTAGTTATGATAATTGCTCCATCTTCCCGTAAGGGTGACTACCCAGAGTGCTTCCCAATAGTTGACATGACCTGGGGTCTCGCCGTAATGTGTACATACACACACACACACACACACACACACACACACACATATATATATATATATATATACTTTATTTAAAAGCATTTTTGTTATATTTCTGCTGCTTTTAAATAAAGCATATTACTATACCTCTGGTATTTGAGTACTCTTTTTTCCACCTTGTTGCACATTTCATGTGCTTACTCCGGTATATATATATATATATATATATATATATATATATATATATATATATACATAATTAAGGGATCAGCAAATATTTGCTTCACCATATACCGAAGTTCAGAAATAGCAGGTAAAAGGGCTTGGTAAAAATTATTAATTGTTGATTTATTAATAAATTAATAAATTGATAAACCTTTACCCTTTTAATTTGTAATGATTATATATATATATATATATATATATATATATATATAGGCATATTATATACGAACATACGTGTATGTGTATACATGTTTATCTCTCTCTCTCTCTCTCTCTCTCTCTCTCTCTCTCTCTCTCTCTGTATGATGTATGTATATGTGTGTATGTGTTTATAAATGTGAACTTCTATATAAAATGTACGAGTATGTATACATACATAGGTCCTTTCTAGCCGAAACATGCCTATGTACGTATATTTTATATGAAGTTATATATATATACATATAAACAAACACACATACACACACGAACACACACACACACACACACACACACACACACACACACGTATGTATATGTATTGTGTGTGTACATATCTCTATATATTTATGAGTGTATGTGTTCATGTAACAAACAGCCAAACGAGCAAAAATATATTTGCGCGTGCGCGCTAGTGTATACAACTTTATATAAATACAGCGATCTATCTATCTATCTAACTGTATACATGCGTGTTTACACTTGTGTGTATATATATATATATATATATATATATATAGTGCGGTAAGAAGCTTACTTCCCAACCATATGGTTCCGGGTTCAATCTCACTGCGTGGCACCTTGGGGAAAGTGTCTTCCACTATAGCCTCGGGCCAACCAAAGCCTTATGAGTGGATTTGGTAGGCGGAGACTGAAAGAATCCCGTCGTATATATATATATATATATATATATATATATATATATATATATATATATATATATATATATATATATATATATACACACACACACCCATACGTCTGTTTATATGCCCTCACGCATATATATACGGGTGCGTATGTGTGTATAATTGTATATGAATAATGGTTCAATATCGAAATGCTCCTATCATATCAACTGTGTCTGTCCTACGTGGCAAGACATGTTCCAAATAGCTTTTCTTTTCGTAGTTGCTTCATATTGGTTTTCGACCTCCTCTGCTAAATGTGGGTCTTTTATATGTGTGTGTGTATGTGAAAAGGTTCGATAATATTTCGTCCTTTAATTTGAAGGTTTCCAAAAACCGATTTCTAATAAAGATTCTCCATATTTTGCTGGTAGCTTTCTGGCGTAAGTTTGCAAATATGAAAATAATACTTGTAGATGGTGTGTTATGTGAATTTATGGAAAAAGTATCCCATAAAACTCAACAAATCCGTTAAAAATGGAGAAGAGACGATAACATTTTCTCTTCTCCAGTTTTAACAAACTCTTCGAAACGCCGGTGTTGAAATGGGGGTAGCTGATGAAGGAAAATGTTCTCTATGTGGCTTGTGTGTTTTCTGTACTCTGGTTATTATTATTTTCTTGTCTACGTTTTGTTTGCAACGTCCTGTACCCAGATATGCACCTATATATACAGGTAAACGTAGGCATGCATATACTCATTTATTATTTGTTTATATATATCCCTCGACTATCGCGTGTGTTACGTTCCAAAACCTCCCACAGAAATAATTAAAGTCTAAAAAAACGTAAATACCTATCGGCCGCAGAAACCCGCGATATACTGAGGATTCCGCGATATAAATTTACATATATTAGCCAGAAAAATCCGCGATGTACTGAGTGAACCGCGATATGACAAGGGATTACTGTATTAGGAAGTTAAAAGTGATAGAGTGACCTTTGATTTCGTACTTGGTAATCGCTTAGCAACTCGTCAGACTCAAGCTGTGTCCTCTTAAAGTACACCAGCTTATTCCAGTACTCCAAAATTGTATCTGGATGTTATATTGGTGTGAGGTATGCATAAGAATTGAAAAATTACTGGAAGATATTTTCTGTAGTGTAAGAAATTTTGGTATTTTTCCTTCACCTTTACACGTGTTTCATTTGCTAACAGGAGTTACAAACTTGCCCACGTCGGGGAAACAAGTTGGACATATTCTATTTGAAATAATGTCTAACAATGTTTCTCTTTCACGTACAATTTTGCAAATGGAATACGTGAATAATACCAAAATTGTTTTCCAATCTCCCCCCCCCCTCTCTCTTACACACACACACACACACACATATATTGCTTGTGTGTGTGTATACGTATTTGTATTTTGTTCGCATTTCCTAGCGATTCTAGACAAATAGGCTCTGATCTTTGAGTGTATATATTTGTGAGCGTTTGGTGCGCTTACGTATTCACGTGTCTGTGTAAATGGGTGTGTATACTCTCCTCTGTGAGTATTTGTATGTATGTATGTATGCTAAAACATTATATCTGATCTATATATCTGCTCACTACTTCTTCCATCTTTAAAATCGCATAGAATCCTTTTGGGATTTTTCTCGACCCCTTGAACTGTGTTTCATGAATCTCTCCTATTCAATATACACACACACACACACACACACTCACACACACACACACATACTCACACACACACACACAAGCGCAGATACATGCACACACACGTTTTGTAAGTAACCTGCTCATTTACAAAGTCTCTTTCTCTCTCTCTTTCATGCTCTTTCTTTCTTTCTTTCTTTCTTTCTCTTTCTTTCTCTCTCTCTTTCTTTCTTTCTTTCTCTCTTTCTTTCATTCTTTCTTTCTTTCTTTCTTTCTTTCTTTCTGTCTGTCTGTCTGTCTGTCTGTCTAGTTCGGAAGAGTAAATATTGACTGTGAAAGTGTGTGAATGGACGGCTATGTATGTGTGTGTGTGTGTATACGGCTATGTATGTGTGTGTGTGTGTGTATACGAGTGAACGCACAGCCAAACAATCATTGTATCTATATAAATATATATTATACAATATACACAGCCAGTACAGACGCGCGCGCTGGCGTTGCTCCAGCGTGGCCTTGAGCATGGTGACAAACTGAACCAGGGAGCTAAAATAAATAAACGAAGAAAAGCAAAAACATCCGTGCATTGCATGACAACGACATACAGACACTGAGGAGGAGGGGGAGAAAGAGAGAGAGAGAGACAGACTAACAGAATATAGAGAGATTGAGTGATTGATTGATATGGGTGTAGTGAGAGGTATAGAGATATGTGAGAGACAGGTATAGAGTGTATGAATGTAGATAGATAGATAGATAGATAGATAGATAGATAGATAGATAGATAGATAGATAGATAGACAGATAGATAAAAAGGCAAACAGATAGTAAGAAAGAAAGAAAGAAAGAAAGAAAGAAAGGTGGATAGATAGATAGAGAAAAATGCAGATAGTACGAAAGAAAGAAAGAAAGAAATATAGATAGATAGATAGAAATAGTATATGAGAGGGAGAGAGAGAGAGAGTCTGTATAAGGTACATGAGAGAGATAGACAGATGAACTAAATATCTAGGAGAAAGAAAGGCACAGAGAAATATATATATAATGTATAAAAGAAAGAAGTGGACAGATGGAAATTCTATATAAAAAGAGAGAGAGACAGACAGAAAGAGTATGTGTGTGTAAGTCTGTGAGTCTGTGAGAGAGAGGGAGAGGGGGAAAGAGAAGGCGCGTGTGCGCGTGTGTGTGTCAGCCAAGTCATAGCATATATTCCCAAAGAAAGAAGTACATTTGCACTCGGCACGCCAAACATTCCTTTCACAGAATGTAGTATTTTGTCTTCCCTTCTTGTGTTTAACACGGTGCAGCAGTTACAGCTATTTTTACTGAAAAATCTTGCAGCCGCAGATGAACTGAACACAATGTTTATTATCCACTCTGCACTTTATCACTCGTAATGCACTTTACAATGTGCAGATGCACTAATTTTATTTATTTATTTTTATTTATTTTTACAAGTATGACAGTTTTGTTAAGTACATGTATAATATTTCTACATATATATATATACACATGCACACACATGACTATGTATATATGCGTGTATACACTCGCATAGAATATGGTTGTGTAAAGCGTGAGCGCGAGCGTACGTATTAGCGTAAATGAACCTACCTATCTATCTATCTATCTTTCCAAGAATAATAAATGGACACGATTTACTTGACAAAAATTCCACAAGGCAATGCTCCAGCATGGCCGCAGTCTAATGACTGAAACAAGTAAAAGAATAAAAGATATGAACACACACACACACACACACACACACACATTACATTATCTTTCTAATGAATTAACTCTATAAATACAATTGCAACCGTTTCGTAGCCTCCTCCCACCACTCTTATTGTCACACCCCTACCACTTTATTATACAGAAAGCAAAACAACACAACTTTAAAACAAAAGACAAGCGTAAGCACCAATAACAGTGGAATAACCCTTTCTACTCTAGGCACAAGGCCTGAAATTTTGGGGGAGGGGAATAGTCGATTACAGCGATCCAGTATTTCACTGGTACTTATTTTACCGACCTCGAAAGGATGAAAGGTAAAGTCGACCTTGGCGGAATTTGATCTTAGAACGTAGCGACGGGTGAAGTACCGCTAAGCATTTCGTCCTTGGCACTAACGATTCTGCGAGCTCTCCGCCCTAATAATGACAAATTATGACTAATATTTCTTATTTTATAAGCCATATCTTGAACAAGGAACATTACACGACGAATCCCCACCCGGGGTCGGTGAGATTGAAGCCATTGAGGCTAATTTTATTCTGATGCTTATCAATTGGTTACAAGGAAGGATTTCCTGGAAGTTGAATCACGTTCTGGTCAGAGAATATTGGGTGTATAAACGGTTAGCGTATTGTAACGGTTGGATGTGAAGGTGCGTGGCTTAGTGGTTAGGCTGTCGGGTTCGCGATTATAGAGTCGTGAGATCGGTTGCTGGGTCGGGCAGCGTATTTGTATCTTGAGCAAAGCGCTTCAATCCATGTTGCTTTAGTTTACTGAGCAGTCGGGTGCCGGTTTAGACCTTCTCGGTTACTATGCAATTTAATGCCGGACTAAAGTGGAAGTAAATTGCGCCATAGTGTCGTCGATAGTCTCCATAATTTCATATGAGCACAAGCGTCGAAAATATCACCGGATTAAGTAGCATTTAAGGGAATTGGGTGATTGGAGTAGTAAAAACGCGTTCATCTAGAAGACGCTGCCTGATTGAGAGACACTTGATCGAGCAAGCAGAACACTTTAACCCATTATAACGCAAAGGATATTACGTTTCGTATTCGATTGATAGGTTTCCTATGTTACGTTTCACGCATCGGTCTGTTATAATAATAGCAATGGAATTATGGAATATCACCATCGTCACTTCCAGTGTCTATCTGGTGTCTGTCGCAGTTTATTTTCACTAAAACTGGCTGTCAACCATTCCTTGAGCAAGCCGCTTAATTTCATGTCGCTTTGGTTTACCCATCTGGAAATGACTACCAGCTTGGTGCTGAGGTCGACCTGCCCCTCCAGCTGTCATACTCTGGAAGCTTTCTAGCGTGTCCACGTCTGCTTGCGACTACATAAGCAGTAAAACAATTAACGAAAGCATGGTACATGCTACCAGATCATACTCGTTTGCCAGTAACGGCTATGATTGATGATTGCTCGGCTGCTTGGTGTTTGGATGTCTTTTTGGATTGGGCGCAGGCATGGCTGTGTGCTTAAGATCGCTTCCCAGTCTCATAGTTTCGGCTTCAGTCACGCACGTGGTACCATGAGCAAGTGTCTTATACTATGACGTCGAGTCACCTAAGCCTTGTGAGTGTAGAGGAGCGTAGGCTCGAAACGTCAAAGACTCTTCCGTGAGACAACAGCTAAGTTTCCTACAAATTGCCCAAACACCCAGAAAGACATGATAATGAAGACGAAACCTTGATTAGCAATGTTGTCTATGGAGAACGCATCTAGATAAAAGAACTTTTTTTTTTCTTAAGTAATATTAAAAAAATATTCATTAAAAGCTTTCGCTTTAAAAAGACGAGCAATTTTTCGATATTTCACTCAATTGAAAACCTTTAATATAACATATTTCTTCTGTAAACGGAAATAGAAGTTTAATAACTTTCTGATTCTTTCAAAGACTGTATTTAAATCCGAATATATTTTATATTTTCTATAAAAGATAGCATTTTGAAAGGACAAAACATTTTAATTTAAAATTCTACCACCTTGCCTTCGGCAATGCGACAGGTTTCAGAACTGGTGATATACAATTTTAAATGGTATCAACATAACGTATATTCTATACACTGCGATATATCATCGGTATTATGTTTCAATTGACAGCTACATGTAGTACAGAGATAGTGTCTCTGTTGAATCTACAAATACGTTAATTTTTAAACCATACTATGTGATACTACGCTACAATCCATTATGGATTATGCTGTAGCGTTGTATCAACTGACACACGGAAAACGCGGAAAGCTCGGGTAGTTTGCTGGACCAGCTAGAAATGACAACCAAATCTTCCTCAAGTCACATTCTACTGACCATTTTTAAAATAAAGGATTGGTACAATTAATGTAGTAGTCTTTGGATATACAATCAGACGAGATAGTCTTGGCCGGAACATTTTTCGTCATCGGTCTGATCAATTAAGACTGACCAATGGACTTTTAACGACACTACACCTGCTTACAAACCTCTTCTCTCCCCCTCCTTCTCTCTCTCTCTATCTCCTCTTCCTCCTCCTACCTGTCTGCATTCTTATTTTATAATTTGTTTCTTTTGTTTTCCTCTTCCATTCTCCCTTTCTCTTCTTCCTCCTCCTCTAACCCTCCATTGTTTCTCTCCTCATCCTCCTACCCCGTTAACATTCTTTTTAACCCTTTCCTCCACCTCCACCCATCTTATTTTAGATGCTGCTTTCTTTTCTTTTCTTAACTTGACCTCTCCTCCTCCTCCCCCTCCTCCCAGCACCACAGCCTTTTGTCTCCCCTATTTCCTTTCATTCATTTTCCCCACCACCATCGCCACTGAGCTGCCAAGTTGAGGGCGGGGACGGTGGAGATAAGGGTGGGGATGTAGGGACGGTGACGGTGGTGAAACATTTTATTTTTTCCATTTATTTGTTTTGTCATTAGACTGCGGCCATGGTGGAGCACCATTGCTGCTGTGTTTACTTGCCCCTAACACCAGCACCAGTGGTTCGGCAAAAGAATAAATATATATGTGTGTCACGGGTGGAAGGGGGTCGATCCGTTCAACTAGAATTCAAGGCGGTGCCCCAGCATGGCCGTAGTCTGCAAATATATATATATATATATATATATATACATATATAACTGTGACTGCACTGTCTATGTTGTTGCATTTCTTGAGAAGCGAGAACTGTGTGATTCGAGGGCGATTTGGTTGCTATTTCTAACTGAAGAGGTCGAGCGTATATCGGGTTTGTGTCGAGGCCAATACGGTAATGATGATGATGCTGCTGATGATGGTAGTCGGTGTGTCCCTGCTGGTGTCTCATGTATTTGGTTACCTGCTGATGTCATGGTAATAGTAGTAGTAGTGGTGGTGGTAGTGGTGGTGGTTGTGAGAATTTGTGGCGGGTTGTAATTATTGCAGTGGTAATTATTTAACACCAGGTCAGTTCGAATCCAACAAATTTATGATCAAGAGCGCTCCAATGGTGACCATCCTGTTTAAAAAAATTTTTTTTTTTGTTTTTACTTTTGCGCAAGGTAACTCAGGGCTACATACTCCAATGTGTCTTTGTTTCTATTCAAATTTTCGGGGAGGTATTACTGCTGTTTCTAGCTGCTCGTGCGACCACATTGGCGTTGAATGGTTCTTGTCTCGTGCAATGGTGGTTGATGGCTGAGAGAGAGTCCTTAAACACCACGACCACGACGACGAAGATGGGTTCTGACGGTGGTGGCGGTCTGAGCTAAGGGTTAAACACTGATCCCTAGAGAAACTCCCTTGAAATGTCTGAGGTAGGGGCTGAGTATGTGAAATCCCTAGGGGTTATGTCTGAAAACAAAATGGTGAAGGGAGATAACGAGAATTTCACTATCAGCTTTATAAATGGGATCTGCCGCTGCGTGCGTGCGTGCGTGCGTGCGTGTGTGTACGTTTGTGTGTGTGAGTATAAGATGTTAGCGTAAAGAAGAGTATGTGTGTATGTTTGGTATGATGTGTGCGAGTGAGCTGAGTATATATATATGTGTGTGTGTGTGTGTGTGTGCTGTAGGTGCGTGTATAGACGTTTATATAGTGTGTGTATGTGCATGTATTGACGTCTGTGTGCATCCAGTTCGTTGTGTGTGTGTGTGTGTATGCGTCTTTGTTAGTGTGTGTTGTGTGAGCCTAATCCAAATTCTCCCAGTTAGGTTGTAATAGGGAAGATGGCTGAAATTGCTATCCCTGCTCGCCCTTTGACCCTGTCATGTTTTCATGGGGGGTATCTAGGACTACATTGTCTAATGTGTCCCTTTTTTTCTTCCTTATTTGAAACTACAGGGTTCGCTTTGAGAGAGAAAGGGAGAGACGTTTACTTAGCTGCTACTTCTAGCAGATCGAACTACTGTATAGAAGCTACCTCCTTTGGTGGTGATAGTAACTCCCGTTTGAACAGTAACTGTAGTAGTAGCAGCAGCAGTAGCTGTTCAACCACAAGCCAGCCCTGATCCGATGGACCCTATGATCGACGGCGCCACTGTCGTGACCGACCGGATCCTCTTTTTAAAAGGGGATGCATGTCTACGAAGGACTACATTATCAACGAGGGAGATTTGCTTGCTGTTTCTAGCAAAAAGTAAAACGACCATGTAGAAAGGGGTTGATTTATTGCTTTGCTGGGAGTGAAGTAGGAGATTTGGAGGTGGTGGTCGTGGCAGAGGCGGTGGGGGCTTGGCAGTAGCAGCGATGGAGTGTATGAGTGTGTTTGTGTGTGGGGGTCATGATAGATTGATGTTGTTGGTGATAGTAGTAGTAGAAGTAGTAGTAGAAGTAGTAGTAATAGCAGTAGTAGTAGTAGTAGTAGTAGTAGTAGTAGAAGTAGTAGTAGAGTCTTGGTGGTGGTAGCTGATGTAGCAGCAAGAGAAGTGGGAGGAGGCAGGAAACAAGGTTATTTATTTTAAGGCATAGAAAGAGATCTGCGCGAGGAACAAATAATGATTTTTGATAAGGTCTGCTTGCAGAAAGTATGTGTGTGTGTGTGTCTGTGTGTGTGTGTGTGTGTGTGTATGTGTGTGTGTGTATGTGTGTGCGCGTGTGTGTGTACATGTACAAATATATAATATATGTTGTTGTACTTGGGGATGGTCATATTGCCAGTTTAGCCAATAGTATATATTTGTATAATATCGTGTGCATACACGTATGTGCGTATACATGTCTGTGCTTATGTCTGTGTATATATATATAAATGCACGTGTATATATATATATATATATATATATATATATATATATATATTATATACGTATGCATTCATGTATATATATATATACATACCTATGATATATATAAAATATATAGATGTGTTTGTGTGCCACAGCATGGCCACAGCCTTTAGGCTGAAACGCATAAATAGATATATCTATGTGTATATGTAGGTATATAAATATGTTTGTGTATGTTTATATATGTATATATATGCCTCAATGAGTGTGTCTGTAAGTATGTCAGAATGTATGGTTGTGTGCGTATCTCTGTGAGGAATGCTTTAGAATTGCAAGTCTTCCACACGAAACAGCCTCACCTAATCTTACAACTAATTTTCTTCCTAATTCATTTATTCATCAAACCAACCGCCATTTCGTTGCCTCCATGTTTTTACAGGGAGGGAGTCACTGCGTTAAGTCGCTCAACGTGCTAGATATAACAGCCAAATCCCCCCCTCCTATTGCACGACTACTGGTTTAATCCTTGCTTACTATTGGCACAAGGCCTGAAATTTTAGGTGGGAGTGGAGTAGTCAATTTCATCGATCCCTGTACTTGACTGGTACGAAAAAGGGCGAAAGGCAAAATCAACACCGGCAGAAATTGAGCTCACAATATATAAAAAAAAAAAACGGACGAAATGCGGTTCCGGGTTCAGTCCTATTGCGTGACACCTTGGGCAAGTGTCTTCTACTATAGCCTCGGGCCGACCAAAGCCTTGTGAGTGGATTTGGTAGACAGAAACTGAAAGAAGCCCATCGTATATATATGTGTGTGTGTGTGTGTGTGTGTGTGTGTGTGTGTGTGTGTGTGTGTGTGTGTGCGTGTGTATCTTTTTGTCCCCCACAACATCGTTGACAACCGATGTTGGTGTGTTTACGATGTTGGTGTGATAGAATAAGTACCAACAAAGAATAAGTCCTGGCGTCGATTTGTTCGACTAAAGGCGGTGCTCCAGCAGGGCCGCAGTCAAATGACCGAAACAAATAAAAGAAAAAAAAAAGAACAAAATGTACATGCATCCTATATATATATATATATATATATATATATATATATATATATATATATTGCACCCTGTCTACGTAGATTATAAATTTACATTTGTACCAACAATTACTGGTGCAGTTGGCTGTTGGTAAATGTCGAAGTGACATTCTCGAAAAGTTGGGGCTCTGAGGCCAAGAAAATCTTTCCTGCTCTAGGCACAAGGCTCGAAATTTTGGGGGAGGGGGCCAGGCGATTAGATCGACCCCAATACGCAACTGGTCCTTAATTTATCGACCCCAAAAGGATGAAAGCCAAAGTCGAACACGGCGGAATTTGAACTCGAACGTAAAGACAGACGAAATACCGCTAAGCATTTTGCCCGGCGTGCTAACGTTTCTTATTTCGTTATTGCCCACAAGGGGCTAAACATAGAAGGGACAAGCAAGGACAGACAAAGCGATTAAGTCGATTGCATCAACCCTAGTGCGTAACTGGTCCTTAATTTATCGACCGCGAAAGGATGAAAGGCAAAGTCGACTTCGGCGGAATTTGAACTCAGAACGTAACGGCAAACGAAACACCGCTAAGCATTTCGCCCGGCTTGCTAACGTTTCTGCCAGATCGCCGCTTATGTGAGGCCAAGAAAATAACCGACCAACACGCACTTTCGATATACAATTCTACAAACAGAACAATATAAATATGCCAGTTCCTTTCTAAAGTTCAATGTGTAACTATTATTGTTGTTATCCAAATCTCAGCGATGGAACTCTGTTCCTTTATTAGAAACGTTACAGGAAAAATTGATATCCTCCAAGAAGGTTACATATATGCATGTATATACGTAGATACATGCAAACACGTGACAAACACGTTCTTACATATATATGTACATATAAGCGTAAACACGTACGCACACACATACCTAGATGCGGGCATACACACAAGCGTATAATAATGAATACATTGAATCTACGATGCATACTTTGAAATAATGGAGTCTTGGAGTCTGGTGAATCTTCTGACGTTTGGTTATCCAAATGAGGGTGGTGGTGGTGGTGAAACTTTGTTAAAGTCGACCAAAATTTTGCTGAACATGTCATCGATCATAAGTGCGATTACACACACACACGTATATATATATATATATATATATATATATATATATATATATATATATATATATATACACATACACGCACACACATTTGCGCGTTTCTAGTTTATTATTGATGATGATGATGGTGGTGGTGGTGGTGGTGGTGGTAGAAGCGGTGGTAGTGATTGTGCGCTCTCACATACATTCACGAAACTCCGTGTAGTTCGTGTGTGTGTTTGCATGTGCGTATGTGAAAGCTGCATGTGTTTGTGCATATGTGTGTGTGTGTGTGCTTGCGCGCACGCCGCACTCACTCTCTCTCTCTCTCCCTCTCACACACACACATAGACGTACAAACGCACAAACGTATGTACATGGTTGTCAAGATAGATAGATAGATAGATTACTGGATAGATAGACAGAGAGGCAGATGGATATGTGTAAGGATTTCCCAACAGCCAACTATCCTCACTACACAGTTATGTCTACCGCTATATTTCATGTCATTTCTGTCGTCTTCCGGCACTGATGGCTGACATCTTTGTCACGTGACCTCTTTGTTTCGAGCTTCGCCTGAAGAGGTTTTTCCCTTGTTTTTTCCTTTCCGTTTTCATGTAATTTTCTTTTCTTTCTTTCTTTCCTTTTTTTTTTTATCATTTCCACATCTGTAAAGGCCACACACTGCGTCCTGTCTCTTCAATTTTCCCCCTCCGTGCCCTCTTACCCTTCTGTCTGTCTGTATGTCGTTATTCTTTGCCAGTTTATCTTTTTTATTTTCATTTTCATTACAAAGTTTCTTTTTTTTCCCCTTTCTTTTATAGTTCCTTATTTCAACTGCACTTTTTCTTTCATCTCTTTCTCTCTCTCTCTCTCTCTCTCTCTCTCTATATATATATATATATATATATATATATATATATATATATATATATATATATATATATACATATATATATATATATATATATATATATATATATATATATATATATATATGTCTATATATATTCTCCATTCTTCTACTCTGTCTATGACCCTCTCTTCTCTCTTCTCTCTTACAATCCGCTCTCCTTCCTGTGTCGCTCCCAAACCTTTCCCCACTCTTTTCTTACTCTTTCGATCTTGCACCTGTTTTTCCTCTCTCATTAAACCCTTGCCTTTCCCCCTCCTCCTTCCCCCTCCTCCTTCCCCCTCCTCCTTCCCCCTCCTCCTTCCCCCTCCTCCTTCCCCCTCCTCCCCTCCTTCCCCCTCCTTCCCCCTCATCCTCCCCCCCTCCTCCTTCCCCCTCCTTCTCCCCCTCTCTCTTCCAATGTTTTTATTACATTTCTCGTTCTAAATTTCTTTCTTGTTTTCAATCTCGTATCTAATTCTTTATTACTTTTTTTTCCTGTCTGTCCTTGTCGCGTCGGTCTCGCCTCCTCTTCTCTCCCTAATTTTTCCCCCGTACTCTTCCTTTCTTCTGTGCATTTGTTCCTCCCCACCTTACTGGAACATCCCCCTCCCAAACAAAAAAACTATGCCGGCTTCAGTTAATTATTGTTGTCTAGTCCTTGTCTATCCAACTCATTTCTGATCAAAGTCGTGTTCCAGAAACGACCAACTCGTCATAATATTTTTAGGAACTACACCAGCCAATGTATTCTTCATGGCTGTAAGAAACTGTTCTTTTTCTTTTTCTATTCTAGAAATCACTGGTATTTACATATATATATAAAACACAATCTTAACACATGTATATATATTCTCATAATTGTTTAAAATAAATAGACATAATAGCACAAGTTGATGCATAATATCTCTGGATCCCCTCCATTTTCTTCTTGCCGTATATATATATTTATATGGTAGCATTTCCTTTTTCTCATCAGGCTGTCTTTTATATGTCGCTCGGATGACACAAGCAGCCTTAACAATGTTCTTAGAATCTCACCAACCCCCAGGATTGTCTTCAAGTGCATTATCCAGTGCAGCTGACTTTGCTAGGGCGAGATGACCTGGCGGAGTACGTTTCTCTCTGTAAATTGTGGCGTAATAAGTATGGCATCCAAACCCGTTGTGTGCCACTCACTATCGAAGGTATCAGAAATGGGATTACCCAGTACTCTTGCCATACGTATTAGCCTCTCTTCTCTCTTGAGAAACACACATGTGGTGGTGGTGGTAGTTGTGGCGTTTACGTTTCATTCATCCAGATGACATAAGCAGCCTTCACAATGTTCTCAAAGTGCAATCAGCCATCTGGTTTGTCTTCAAGCGCTGTATCCAGTGCAGGGCAAGGTGACCTGGCGGAGCTACTATTATGGTATGGGTACCTTAGAGATAGTACTTACGAATACTCCAGAAATATATTACACACACACACACAATATAAGATTTGACAGTTTCTTTCTAAAAGAAAATCTGCTATCCCCCATGTGCCACACAATAAGATCGAACCCATGATCATGCGGTTACGAAGAGATTTTTCTTTATGTCTATTAGCCATGCTCGCTTCTGTTTTTTTTTTCTTTTCTAATTCAGTTCATCAAAGTGGTGAGGTTACCGAATCGTTAGCATGGTGGACAGAGTGCTTCGTATTTCTTATGACACTTTCCGTTCCGTGTTCAAATTCCGATGCGATCCACTTGCTCCCTCCCTTGTGCTAAAATCAGAATGACTTGTTTCGAATCGTCCATTAAAATGGTTGACCACCCAATTAAATATATACA
Organism: Octopus bimaculoides; assembly: GCF_046866305.1. Lineage (NCBI taxonomy): Eukaryota > Metazoa > Mollusca > Cephalopoda > Octopoda > Octopodidae > Octopus > Octopus bimaculoides. Next base: position 92,202,936 of record NC_142937.1, on the reverse strand, counting down.
GGCATATCGTAATTGGGCAGTGTTTCCGTATTGGTACACGACGTGCTCGCGAGTGAGCGCTTGTTTGACTGCTCAGCTCTGTTGAGCAGAGGAAAGGCAATATCGCACACTCATCCATGACGTCATAAACGTTTGCTGAAAATCTCCCTGTGACACATTACGTACGCTAACACCAACATCCACAAACGTACTACCCTGCACACACACACACACGCACACACACACAAGACGAGCTTTGAGACAGTTACTGTCTGAATCCAAACTCCCCTGGTGCCACACACTAAAGTCGGGCTCCACCGACTCTCATGCAGCGAGAATCAGGTATATATACAAATATCCATGGACACACTCAAACAGCAACATGTGCGCGTGTTCAGATACACACACGCACGCACGAGCGCATGCACACACACACACACACACACGAAGCCGGCAAGTTGAATCTTGTTGGGGATTACGAAGTTTTTGCCAGGGCCCCTTGAACTGTTATGGGCAAGACTTTCTTTTCTACCCCCCCACCCAAACCCCGCTTTATTTGTTTATTTATTTATTTATTATTTTTTTTCGGAGAATACGAATCTGCAAAAAAATTGGCAAAAATCGGCATTTTGAAATTACTCCTCCTCCCGCCGAATTTCTTCACTTTTTAAACTTTTTTCAGAAATGGGTTGTTTTTTTTCAAAATATGCGGAAAAATACGGAGATGATGATTCTGAAAAAATTTCCAAAAATTTTTGTAGTTAGGGTTAGGGTTACGGTTACGTTTAGGGTTAGGGTTTTAGGGTTAGGGTTAGGGTTTGGGAAAAAAGTCAAAAATGAAGAAATGGAGGGAAGGGTGGGGGCGAAATTTCAATGTAGAGTCATCATAGATAGATAGATAGATAGATAGATAGATAGATACCCGCACTCGCTGATATGTGTGTGCACTTGCCTTTGTGAACTTACTCGAAGCGCACTGAATGTATGTAATAACGTTTCATGTGTGTAGCAACAGGAAAGTATACACATGTAAATTCTGGAACATAAACACACACACACACACACATATGAACACGGTAACGCACACATACACACGTCACTATAGCAACACACTCATACATTAACCATCATACGTACACACACATACTTATGTCAACATGTCCAACCACATACATTTATACATATGCCAACACACCATACTTACATACAATAAATCAAGCACCACTACCACCACCACGACTAGTAACAGCAGCAGCAGCAGCAGTAGTAGTAGTAGTAGTAGTAGTAGTAGTAGTAGTAGTAGTAGTAGTAGTAGTAGTAGTAGTAGTCAACACACATAGCAAATGTACTTAGATATTCTAGTATTCTCTATGTAAACAATGTGTAATGCTTACAACATGAGTAAGATACAATGGATGTGTTGTGTGTGTGTGTGTGTGTGTATGTATGCGTTGCATATGTATAACCTGTGTGTGAGAGTGCGTATGTATGTGCGTTTTACTTTCACTTTGCTGTATGTAGCCTCGTTTTCGTTTCCTCTACCGTCACTTCTCCAGTCAGGTAAGAAGATACGCTTCCAATCATCTTTCCGGATCCGAGACGATGATGTCATCTTTTGCATTGCATTTGATTGGTTGGCTGATTTCTTTTTACCTTTTTTTTTTGTATTCTTTCCTATTTTTGTAATTTTTTTTCCTCACTTGGCTTCCAAGAGTTGCACCTTCTTCCCTCATCCTCCACTATGCTCCTCTCACGTGACGTTGCTTATTTACATAATTTACTACAAGCATCAACGGCGCATGCTCAGAGTAGCGTATATGTGTGTGTGTGTGCAGTGTGTAACTAACGTAGAACTGATAATATAGCGCATGCGCCGTGTAGTTGTGAATAAAACCTTACTGGTATTAATGCTGGTGGTAGCCATGATGTTTGTATGTTTGTTGCTAATTACGATACAGATTTGTAAGAAGTATGTATTATTGTAATGTGTGTGTATATATTTATTGATATTAAGTGTGCGTGAGAGAGAGAGAGAGAAGAAAAGGATGAGGTTCTTTCATAAGAAGACCGTGTGAATAGGAGGTAGAGAAACAGGAAAGAAAACGGCAAAGAGAGAGAGAGAGAGAGAGTGAGTGTGTGTGTGTGTGAGAGAGTGAGTGAATGAGAGGGAGAGAAAGAGAGAGAGAGGTGGTAGTGGACAGAGATAGCAAACATCATTGGTATATACAAGGTTGACGTAATCAGTCAGTCAACAACCAATAGATTACGTCATTCACGTCTGCCATGAATGAAAAAAAAATGGAAAATACAACCGGCTTTTGCTCTTGTTTTGTTTTCTTCTATTGGTTTACATTTGGTCTTCTTTTCGATAAAACGTAGTTACATTATTGTCATCATTATTAGCGAGTCGTTTTCTTCTTGTTTGTCCCTGTTATTTTTCTAGTGGTTGTTATAGATTTTGTTGTTACTTCATCTCGAGATCAAAATCATAAGCTGTTACTACAAAGCCATTTTCTCTCGGAGGTCAGCAATGATCCTTTAGACACCAATCGTGAAAGGCGTTCTAGTTGTGACCATCTCGTCTTCCGCTCAATCTACATCTAAGATTACATTACCCCAAGTTCACGTACATTTTTCTGTGTTTTCTTGAAGACACTAGGATGTGATTTGTGAAATTTGGTTACTATGTCCAGCAGTTCAAGCGTCCAGTTAGTTGCTTCCTCTTTAGTTCGAGTTCAATTTATTGGAGGATGTCATGGGTTGATTACCAATTTTAATTATTATCATTCTTATTGTTTACGCCCCACCAACCCCCAATTTTGCGGATAAACAGTTTAGTTTTTCGATTTACGGCCAGATTGTTTTGTTTTCTTTGAACGACATTAATCCAAATCTTTGATGTAAATGGTAAAAGATTAGAGGTGATATGTTAAGAATACGATTAATAATGATTCTTTATTCTATAAGTACAAGGCCTAAAATTTTGGCTGAGGGTGTTTGTTGGTCGATTATGTAAACACGGACGAAATGCCGCTAGGCATTTTGTCCGGCGTGCTATCGATTCTGCCAGTTCGTCGCCTTAATACGATTAGTAATAATAATAATAATAACAATGATAGCAACAATAATAATGATCCTTTCTATTATAGGCACAAGGCCTGAAATTTGGGATGAAAGACAAAGTCGACCTCGGCGGAATTTGAACTCAGAACGTAACGACGGGCGAAATACCGCTAAGCATTTCGTCCGGCGCGTTACCGATTCTGCCAGCTCCTGTCTTAATATGATTCATAATAGCAACAACAACAAAGATAACAATAATATAATATATAATACGTTTGTCTTCCTCGGTGCATCGTACATTTTACGCAAGACATTTCCAATACTATAACGTTATACACACAGAGAATATATTATAGACAGACCTCCTCTCAATACGATCATAGTACAGCTCGTATAGCTTACGTACTACACATTCACTTCCCCGTACTATTGTACAATTCCCATAGTACACTGTTACCGACTATTACTATAACTCAATCAACATCGTATATTTTACACATCCACCACATATTCTATACAATCACCACCCAGTACTATGACTTAACTACCATACACATTAGTTTCAAATTTTGGCGCAAGGCCAGCAGTTTTTCAAGTAAAGTCGGTTACTTCGACCCCTCCCCCCAAATGTTCAACTGGTAATTACTTTATCGATCCCGAAAGGCTGAAAGGACTTAGCACCATACATATTAACCACTATACGTCTTCTTTTTATCTTTTACTTGTTTCAGTCATTAGACTGCGGCCATGCTGGGGCACCGCCTTGAAGAATTCTTAGTTGAATGAATCGACTTCAATACTTTTTTTTAAAAAAAAGCCTGGTATTTATTCTATCGATTTTTTTTGTTGCCGAAACGCTAAGCTACGGGGATGTAAGCACACCAACAGCGGTTGTTAAACGGTGGTGGGGGACAAACTCAGAGACAAAAGACACACACACACACATATATATATACACATATGTATGTAAACGCGCGCACACACACACACACACACACACACACACACACACACACACACATATACGACGGGCTTCTTTCAGTTTCCGTCTACCGAATCCAACCATTGTGTTATAGAATTACTTTAACACAGACTTACACCACAAGTAAAATCATCATCACCACCACCACCATCATCATCATCATCATTATCGTCATCATCATCATCATCATTATCATGATCATCATTTAACGTCCGCTTTCCGTGCTGGTATGGGTTGGAATCTAGTTGAAGAATGCAAATTCCCCAACGCCACAGCATTGTGCGGGAGTGAGTTGGCGAAGGAAGAAGGGAATGGTCATTTGGCGCAGCTGTTAGTGTGGTGCAGTATTCGTTCCGTTTAGAGTTCAAATCACGCGTGGGTCAGTTTCTTTTTAAGGGGGTAGGGAGCTTTCTCAGGACGTTATCGCGCAACAAATGGACGTGCAAGCAAAACATACTCTATGTATGTGGAGCTGTTTTTCATTCGTAAATTAACATACATACATACATACGACGGGCTTCTTTCAGTTTCCGTCTACAGGACTCTGGCTGGTTTCGGGCTGTAGTAGAAGACACTTGCCCAAGGCGACATGCAGTAGGACTGAACACAGGTCCGTGTGGTTGGAAAACAAACGATGTTTCCCAAGGCACCTTTTCGTTGTGTTGTCAAAGATCCCAGATGAGGCTGTATGACGGTAAGAAACTCAGATGAAGTCAGTAATACCTGAAGCCCCCTCATTTCTCAAAAGCCAGATCCTTGAGAATGACCATTGAAAAGGAAACGGTAATGGCAGAACTCCAGCACAGCCACAGTTTTTGGAATGGAATGCGTAAAGGAAATGTGTGTGTGTGTGTGCGTGTGTTAGTTTTATTTGGGCTTTTGTAACGGACCAGGCTTTCTCCCTCTCTCTCCCTCCCCCTCTTCCCCCCCTCTCACACACAGACACGTTTTTAATGAATACACCGATGCGCTAGACACATTCACTCATTCAACACCTATGCATGCCATCATATAAGTATACATATAGCACACACACATGCATTCTCTCTCTCACACACACACGTACACACACACACACACACACACACACACACACACACACACACACACACACACACACACACACACACACTGTTTCATTTAGTAAACAATTTATATTGAGACGCCATAGTGACTGGACCACTTCTTGGTGTTATTGTCTCCGTTTTGTTTCTTTCTTTTTCAATTCCGTTTTATTAAAAATTTATTATTTATTTACTCTTTCACCCGCCCCCAAGTACTACCGAAGCGCCGTCTACCTATCACCTTTCTCTTGCCACTGACACTCCACCAACCTCCTACCGCCACGCTACAAAAGCACCACATAATCCAACAAACGAAATTTAACCCAAATGACCTTTATTTAAATTGAAGATGAATGACAGACTGAATGACAACATGATTTTCACAGACAGGAATATACATGCAGGACACACGGACATACACACACACACACACACACACACACACACACACACACGTACACCCACCATTCTCCCCTTCTCTCTCTCTATCTATCTCTTACCTCGCTTTCTTACTCTTTACTCTTTTACTTGTTTCAGTCATTTGACTGCGGCCATGCTGGAGTACCGCCTTTAGTCGAGCAAATCGATCCTAGGACTTATTCTTTGTTAGCCTAGTACTTATTCTACCGGTCTCTTAAACAGAACCGCTAAGTTACGGGTACGTAAACACACCAGCATCGGTTGTCAAGCAATGTTGGGGGGACAAACACAGACACAAGCACACACACATATATATACGACGGGCTTCTTTCAGTTTCCGTCTACCAAATCCACTCACAAGGCTTTGGTCAGCCCGAGGCTATAGTAGAAGACACTTGCCGAAGGTGCGACGCAGTGGAACTGAACCCGTAACCATGTGGTTGGTAAGCAAGCTACTTACCACACAGAAAAAAAGGAAAAAATGGATAGGTAGAAGTCTATCTATGACATATAATTTCAATTTAGACTCAAGGCCAGTCACTTTGACGGAAGCAATGGGGGATCGATTGATTAATCGATGCAATCGATCCCATTGACTTGACTGGTTGACTTTATTTTATCGATCTTTATGATAAATGCTGATTGCTATTGCTTTTGTCGTTGTGTGACCTCAGGTCAGTTCAGCTCGAATAGAGAAGTTTTATGGTGCGTTGGTACTAATCCGGTTTCTCCATTTATAACAAGAAGTGACGAATACAGGGCCCGCGGGCCGGATCCGGCTTTTAACTGTTGAAATTTATTGAGAAAAAAAGGGAAAATTAATTTTTTTGTTTTGTTTCGAGTGACAGTATACTTCAGTGGGAAAACCCTCAGGACCGAAAATGTCCACCTGCTTCCTCCTCCTCCTCCTCCTCCTCCTCCTCCTCCTCCTCCTCCTTCTTCTTCTTCTTCTTCTTCTTCTTCTTCTTCTTCTTCTTCTTCTTCTTCTTCTGCTGCTGCTGCTGTGATCGGTTCTGTAATTAACCAATCAACTTGCTTCTATCTGACAGTATTTACTTCTTAGCTTTAGTTCCGTCTTGCAGAACGCATTGACTTAAACATATATACATATCCCATTGTGTGGCACCTTGGGCAAGAGTCTTCCACTATAGCCTCGGGCCGACCAAAACCTTCTGAGTGGATTTGGTAGACGAAAATGACAGAAGCCCGTCGTATATATGTGTGTGTGTGTGTATATGTGTGTCTGTGTTTGTCCCCCGAGCATCGCTGGATAACCGATGCTGGTGTGTTTATATCCCCGTAACTTAGCGGTTCGCCAAAATGAACCAATAGAATAAGTCCAGGGTGTTGATTTGCTCGACTAAAAGGTGGCGCTTCAGCATGGCCGCAGTCAGCTGACTGAAGCAAGTAAAAGAGTAAAAGAAAGAATAAAAGAGTGTCTTAAGCTGCGCTTGTTTCGGTCACTGGACTGCGGCGATGCTGGGGCAACGCCTTGAAGGGGTTTTAGTTGAACGAATCGACGCAAGTACTTATTCATTTATTCATTTAATCTGTTTCACGTTTGGTACTTATTCTATCGGCTCTTTTACGCCGAACTGCTAGGTCACGGGGACGTAAACAAACCGATACCGGTTGTGAAGCTGTGGTGGGGGAACAAACGCAAACAACAATTACACACTGTGATGAGATGGTGTGAGGTTGGTGCCTTTCTTAATGATGTCAATGACGTAATTAACGAAACGTCGACTGATGCCACCAGGGAATCAAAGCCGCCGTCTTCGGTTATATACAAAGGGCTGTCTTTTACCGCTTTGACTTATACTACAAAGTTAACTTATTTTACTATTTAGCAAACACAATGAACAAAAGAACCAAGGCCAGCGCGTGCGCATGCGCGTGTGTGAGGGACGACGATAAGCGATACAGTTTGGTCTCTGTGTTCCGAAAGTAGGAACGCTGTGTTAAGTATGTGGTGTACACAAAGTGAAACGTCAGCAATTCTGTCGTTGACGAAGACTTTTATATTCGGCAGAGAGTGTTTGGAACCGGGTGTGTGGCTGTGAGAGGGTAGTGAAGAGAGAGAGAGAGAGAGAGAGAGAGAGAGAGAGAGAGAGAGAGAGAGAGAGAGAGAGTAAGAGAGAGAGAGAGAGAGAGAGAGAGATGACCTACTTATATAAAAGCAGGCAGATAAGAAAATAGATACACAGAAAATTAGTGACCAAGGTTAGATAGATAGAGAAACAGACAGACAGATAGTGATAAATAGAGAGATAGATAACTAGAGAAAGAGAGAGAGAGAGAGAGTATAGTATTTAGTGAAAGCAGATATTAGCTGTGAAAGAATTCACTGGAACACGTATGCACGCGGGCATACAGTCACATGATACACATCCTGTTATGCATGTAAAATGTACGTGTCACACACCCACAGACACGCACACCCGCGAACAACATCCACACACACATAAACACACACAAACACACTGTCGTACATTAATAGATATGCACTGCTCCATATGCGATTACGCATATACACGTTAATACATTGGTAGATGTGCATAAATAGTACACGTTGCTCCACATGGGCTCGTGCATACACACAGAGAAAGCATACACACACATACATACACACAAACTATCATACTCGGACGTATTACACATGACTCCGCATACATAAGCACACGTATACACACACACACGCACACATACAGACATACACACATACACGTTTAAAGACACGTACACATGGACACGCGTGATTTGAACCCGCGTTACGCATACACACTTCTACATACAACAACGAGCACCACGTCATAACAATGTCCTCTAACGTCGTAATGTGACAATCGTGTAATGTTCCATAACTTAATAGATACCAGTAATATTCCAGGTTTGATCTACGAGATAAATTTTTATTTTTTAATTCAAAACGAAAGATTGCCGAGGTGTCTATCCTTCAGTTAAGTGTCTAACCATTGGTGAAGACACGTGGCTCAGTGGTTAGGGCATTCGGCTCACGATCGTGAGGTCGTGAGTTCAATTCCCGGCGAAGCGTTTTGTCCTTGAGCAAGACACTTTATTCCACGTTTCTCCAGTCCACTTAGCTGGCAAAAATGAGTTGTACCTGTATTTCGGGCCAGCAATTTCGGGGGAGGAGGTAAAACGATTCCATCGCCCTCGGTACTTATTTTATCCGACCTCAGTACTCAGCCGGTACTTATTTTTCTCGACATCGAAAGATTGAAGAGCACAATCGACCTCGGCGGATTTGAACTCAGAGCGTGGAGACAGACGAAATGCAACGCAGCCTTTTGTCCGATCTGCTTCCTAGCGATTTCGCCAGCTCGCAGCATTGACTGTGTAGGAAATATATTAGAAATACAGTGAAGTATATGAGATGGTGTACATAGAGTGTCGTACGGGTACGGGTACGGGTACTTGTGCATTTGTGCGTGTGTATGTTTGTGTGAGTGTGTCGTAGTGTGAATGTGTGTGTGTGTGTGTGTGTGTGTGTGTAGTGATGGTGTAACTGACACCATTTTGCATACATTCCTTGATGATTTTCATATTGCGATGGCCACCCAGCGCGCCCGTTCGATGTATCATAGTTTTGCCCGAGTTACCTGTATCAACGAAGCTCTCTACCAACTTTGCATAGGTGCGTGTGTGAATGCAAAGATATATACATACACATCTATCTATCTATCTATCTATCTATCTATCTATCTATCTATCTATCTATCTATCTATCTATCTATCCATCTATCTACGTCTCTCTCTCTCTCTCTCTCTCTCTCTCTCTCTCTCTATATATATATATATATATATATATATATATATATATATATATATATATGCACCCACACATATATGCGCAGTAGGAGAAGTGTTTTTTCGTCAGATGCTGGTGAGTTACGTGGGTGAGATTGGTGCCTGGAAGATGCTGGGTGTCTGGGGTAACTCAATCTAATCGGTAGAATTCCGGACTGGAAGTGGTCTGTGACGGCAAAGTCGGCACCGTTCTGCAATGAGAAAGAAATAGAGATGTACGTTAATGACTGTTAGCACAATTTCGCATTTATTCACAACTCTGAGACATCCTCTGCGACGTCGCAGACGCTTAAAGTAGCAGCCAAATCTTTCTCAGCTCACTTGGGAAGGACACGTTGGATAATAGATTCCTAGATATACTGTATCCAAGAAAACAAAAATGGATTTTCCTTTACACCTTTTCGTTTGGAGTGATGGTGGTGTCCATGACCTTTTCCAGAACGTCCGAGAGGTGGGAGAAAGATGTTTATTCACGGTTTTTTCCAGGTGCTTGCGACCTGTCGAGGGCGTTCGAGCGGTAGAGTCACAGGAGGAAGAACAGTTGCACCTATGACCTTTTCCACTCCTCCGAGACTGATTAGGGGGGGGGGGTGACGTGGAGGAGTCCTAATCCAAATGCTTGCAGCAGATTTTATTTAAGACACCAAAGACTCAGTTTGTGATGACCGATTAAGCCTGCAACCCAGATCATATGCCTGCTCGATTAGTCCCAGAAAGTCCGCTCACCACCGCATTCCATCCCTGGACATTCAGACATGCTCAGACAGACAATCCGACCGATCGCCTTAAAGTCGCTCACCACCGCTTTCCCCCTGTGGACGCTCAGACATGCTCGTTCCTCCCGTTTTTCTTTTTTTTTTTTTCGTACCGCTACTACAATATTTTGGGTTTCTAAGAACTGGCTGACCTCGTCTCTCTCTTCTCTTCGCTATCCCTATTGTGTCCATACCTCCCCAGAACCTGCACTAACAACTATCACCAGTCCTTGCTCGTCATATCATCGACCCTCCGGAATTCCTTCCCCCCTTTCAAATGATGTATTTTCCCGACAACCGCTGATTTGCAACTGTTCAAATTGAACATTAACCAAATCAGTTTCACTAGAATTTCAGTCTCTGTCGTGGCTATGGACTCTGCTCCTTGCTCCACATTAAACCAATGGCCTCTGATCTCAACTGATTGGAAGTGTTATCATGTACATTGTTTTGTCTTGGTATAAAAGATGGGCAAAATACAGCAAATATTCTGCTTAATACCACAGATTTGCTTGTCATTTATTTGACTTTAACCAGTTGAGTATGTCCCTTGGTGGCTGACGATATGTGCATCTCTGATCATGAGCAGAAGTAGTGAGGGAGCATCATAGCCATGTGTTGAAAGGAATTCTTTGGGGTTTGAATAATTCACCTTTGGAAACATGGGTGTTTTGCTCAACATCCTTAAACAAACCTTATTCAGGGACCTTTTGAGCGGGATGGGCTACTTGACCTGAAGAAAATTCTAACTGGGTCCCACCTGCAAGGTCATGCGCTGTTTATCTTGATATGAGATCACCACGTCGTGCACATATGGTTACGATGCATGTGCCTGGTGTACCCTTATCAAACGGGTAGTCATGATGGGTTTACTGGGCTTCGTATATTTGTACCCCAACGTCACTTTGATGGCATGCATTGCTCTCTCACTCAATAATAATAATAATAATAATAATAATAATAAAACTTATCATGGGTGGAGACTTAAATGATAATTTTCACATATATCACGATATGATGACTTTGACCTCTGCTTCTATATTACGCTATTTTCCCACTCAAAATCAATTCATACCACTTACATAAAAAGTCGGTGCATGCGTCCTTAGAGACATTTTATCGTTCCATCGGCCTCGTTATCAAATCCTTTATTTTATTTTATTTTTTCGTTTTTGTTTTACAACCTTTCCGCCATCGCTTCAGAATTCTCAACAAGGTCACGAGGTTAAAGTCATCTTCGACTTGTAATTATTATATAACACATGTCATGCAAGATAGGGGGAAAAAAACAAGACAAAACAAAACAAAGATTAGAAATTCAAATAATTTATGTTCATTCACATTTCCCTTCTCCAATTATTGTTATCGCTCCCTCATTCACTCATACATACACATGCATACGTGCATACATACATACATAGATACATACATACATGTATGCATGTATACCGTATTTATTCGTGTATAAGCCGCACTATTTTAGATTTGATTTTAACAAAAATTGAAAAAAAAAATGGGTCGCATCTCTGCCCTTAATATATCGAACTGCTTCAGATGGTGGTGGGAGAATCGTCGATACCATCAATCCCAGAACTTGATTCCTACTTTATTAAATTCACATGGGGGAAAGATGAAAAACACAGTTGACATCAGTCGGATTTGAAACCAGAATGTATAGAGCTGAAAAGAAACGCTGTCAAAGATCATTTCGTCTGACGCTCTACCGATTCGGCCAATCCACTTCGAAATGTGAATAGAGAAAACCGGATATACCCTACCTTGGTGCATGTTCTCTTATATATATATATATATATATATATATATATATATATATATATATATATATATATATATATATATATATATATATATATATATATATATATATATATACTCATTTACTTTTGTTTTTTTATATATATATATATATATATATATATATATACTCATTTACTTTTGTTTTTATATATATATATATATATATATATATATATATATATATATATATATATATATATATATATATATATATATATAAAAACAAAAGTAAATGAGTATATGCATATATACGTACAGGTATGTGCATACCGACATCCACCTGTATGTATAGATGCATATCTGGGTACAGGACATTGCAAACAAACGTAGACGAGAACACACGAGCCACATAGAGAACATTCTACTTCATCAGCTACCCACGTTTTAACACCGGCGTTTCGACGAGCTTCGGGCAAGACGCAACGTTAAAACGGCTCGTCCCATGGATCGCAGATTAAATCTGTATACGCAAATTAAATCTAGCCATGGAGGAATGTAGTGGCGGACAAAAAACAAGACAGGAAAACAAACAGAAAAGGCTTTACGGCCAGACGAGAAAAATTATGTGTGTATGAACGCGATGAGGCACGGAACCGAGAGAGACAAAGTGGTGGCGTGCGTTACTTGGCGAAAGCCAAGGAAGGAAAGGATTATTGACCGGAAGCATGTGACCATGCCGGTGTAAATCTGGGTGTTTTGTTGTCCCATTTTTGTATCACCTAACTGCCTGGATGTTTTGCGTTCTTGTCCCATTTTGTATTTCATATATATATATATATATATATATATATATATATATATATATAAGAGAGAGAGAGAGAGAGAGAGAGAGAGAGCGGCGTACGTACACTTTGGTCTATATATAGTGTGTTATACGCATACATTAATATTTTTGTCAGTCTACCCCATGGTTCATACCTTGTCGTGGTGGGGTGGCTTGCGCGCCTCTGTGACCCAGCGAGCCGTGCCAACTGGAGTATCAGTATATATATATATATATATATATATATATATATATATATATATATATATATATATATATATATGTATGTATGTATGTGTATATGTGCAGACTCCTGGTAGGGTCACCCTTGTTGGATAGGTCAATGGGTAGAGGCCCGACCAAGATGAACCGATCAAATAAAAAGATTTCTTGAGAAATTAAAACGAAAATGATCTTGTTCTTGGTTCGAATCACAAGAATTTTGATTTGCCATCGAAAGGAAGCATTCCTCCAATTCCGTTTCTTCCGCTTCTGCTATTCAGCATTCATCGCTGGTAAGTATTTCCTTTGAGGGAAATCATGTTTTTTAATGCTTTTGACAAACATCGTACGTTTCCCTATGCTATCTTTTATTTTCAGTGTATAAACAAAATAGCCATCTATATATCATACTTGACGTATATACACAGCTGAAAATCATGTTGCTTTTTTTTTTTTGTTGTTTTATTTTTTACCACGTCGCTTTATTGACATGCTTTTCTGTTAGAAACAGTCTAATGACAGAAGCAAAAAATTACACATATGCATACGTACACACACGCACACACACAGACACACACACGCACACACAGACACACACAATTTCAATCAAAAGTAATGAAATAAATTTAAATATAAATTTTACGAAGTAATTGCTGTGAGATTTTCATGTAAGACACTATTTCTGTTTTCGATGTGTAAAAAAAAATAAATTTATGTGTAAATCTCTTGATTGACCGTTTCACGATTTATTAACTGCTTCTCGGTGTCGAAATATCATGGGATATTCGTCTGTATATAAAGCAGCCTGGAATGAAGTTATTACCAATAAAAGTGGCGTAAAGTCTCATTTGATAAAAAAAAACAACAACTTATCTATTAAAATTGAAGTTTATAAGAATTTTCTTGACAGTGTAGACTTTAGTAATTGCTTTCTTTTAGTAAAAGTTATATATTCTAGACTAATTAATAAACAGCTTCCTTTATTAGTATAGATATGCGTATATAATATATACAAGCATGTGATTTCTTTAACTATTTCTCTCTCTGTATATTATATATGTGATGCATGTATTTATATTTACGTGTATACATTTATATGTAGGTATAAATATACTTACACACACATACGTGTGCGTGTGTGTGTGTGTGTATGTTTATACGTACGCGTGGTTGCTCTTCCACTCTGCTCCGACTGAAAATTATCAATCCGACAGCTTGCCCGGAATATAACACCGCTGCAACCATCGCCACATAACCACCTCTCCCTTCCACTCCCACCTCTAACAGATCACGTCTGCTACATTCCACTCTCATCCTCTCTCTTCCTCTATATCTGCTCTCCTCTCTCTCTCTCTGTCCGTTCTCCTCCCCCTTTACCTCCTACCTCCTTCGCTCTCCTTCCTGTGAAAACAGTTCCTAGTTCATGTTTTCTTTCTACTTCGTCCCATTTTTTAACGTTTCAATAACAACAATAACAACAACAACAACAACAAGGAAAATAAGCAAGCACAAACAAAAGAAATACACAAATAAGGCCACAAAATAAACAAATAAAATACAATATGCAGAAATTACAATTCGTGTAGGCGGGTTATTAGTATTAAATCACCACCACCACCGCCGCCGCCGCCAACAACAACACCACCGCCATCGCGCCGCCGCCACCACCACCATCACAACAACCTCTGTTATCAACTCTGCCACTTCAGAAACCACCACTGTCCCTCCTCCCCCCATCGCCCCATCACCACCAGAACTGCCAACCCAACTACTATGCCAGTACTAACAAAAACACCTCACGCATGCACACACTGATATGCACATACACACGCACACACACATGGACAAACAGAAAAATATCATGTCATAGATATTAACAGTATTTTCTTTTTTTTTTTGTGTGTGTGCAAAGGTTATTAGCTAAGAACTCAATATATGACCGAGAGCATATTATGTGTGCCTGTGTGTGTGTGTGTGTGTGTATGAAACGAGATAGTGATATTTTGAGATCATTTAATACGTACGTTCCAGGTTTGCGTAATACATGATAGGAAATGCATGTGTTACGTAATACCTTCCTCAGTTAAAGTAGTAAAGGATTTCAAAATATCACTATTGGATTTGATTTCATTATTACAACTAATACAACTTGATGCCAGAATAATAACTACTCGGTCTTCACTGCACTTACGCGGATAGTCTAACAACGATTTGGAATCGTTTGTTACTTTTAATTCGAGTCGAAAATTCTGGTACCATGCACCGCTTCTTCGCATAACAATATATATATATATATATATATATATATATATATATATATATATAATAATAGTTAAACCTATCTAGAGGGAATTCCTTTATTCTCTTATTTGTTTCAGTCATTTGACTGCGGTCATGCTGGGGCACCGCCTTTAGTCGAACAAATCGAACCTGGGACTTGTTCTCTGTAAACCTAATACTAAATTTATCCTACTCTTTTTGCCGAACCGCTAAGTTACGGAGACGTAAGCATACAAACATCGGTTGTCAAGCGATGGTGAGGGGGTCAAACACACACACACACACACACACAGATATATACGACGGGCTTCTTTCAGTTTCCGTCTACCAAATCCACTCACAATGCTTTGGTTGGCTCGAGACTATAGTAGAAGACACTTACATTCCCAGAACCATGTGGTTGGGAATCAAGCTTCTTACCACAAGGCCACTCCTTTTTTATATGGTAGGGTCTCGAGTCCGAGACAAACGATTTTGTAAAATTTTGCCGAATAAACCTGCTGCACATTAGATCACTCCGTCAGTCAAATCAACATTGTAGGAACAAGTGCACGGTATGCACAACCTAAAATGAAGTGTTTGGGTCAAGAACACAACACACTGCCCTGTCCAGGGTCCAAACCTACGATTTCGCGAGCAACACTCATATCACTATCCAAGCGCTCTCGGGAATGTACGTACGTACGTATGTGTGTCTGTCTGTCTGTATTTATGTATGTATATATGTATTTATGTATGTATGTATGTATGTATATACATGTGTGTAGATAAATAGATAGGTAGATAGACATGGATAGATAGATATGTAGGTAGATAGATAGATAGATAGATAGATATATAGATAGATAGGCAGGGTGATGGATGGACATAATTAATCTTAACAAAACACACGCCACGTGTTTCTGCTTATAAGTACAAGATAAATAAGGCTGTTGTACAAGCATGAAGCTTTTGATGTACCGCTCGGAAGAAAAACACAGATGATTCTCCTGGAATCCGTTGCTGCAAATAATTCTTCGAGATAATTCAAGGCTGAAAAATGAGAATAAAGTAAAGTAACTAATTCCAAGCCTATTTATCGAAATTAGCATATTTACAATAATGGCTTCTCGTAGGGGCACAAGGTCAGCCATTTTGCGATGGTGGTGGTGGTGGTGGAATCGGTTGGTACCATAGCCACCAATACTTATACCCTTTCTTGCTATTTCAACCCCCGGGGGTATCATAGTCAATAATGATCTTGGCGGTATTTGAAGCCAAACGTATTGCAAGGCGTTTTGTCCGATGCCCTAATTTCTTGAAGTCCTCGATGCTAATAATAATTAATCATAGATTAGACCGACCGCAGTATGCAACTGGTACTTAATTTATCGACCCCGAAAGGATGAAAGGCTAAGTCGACCTCGGTGGAATTTGAACTCAGAATGTAAAGACAGACGAAATACCGCTAAGCATTTCACCCAGCGTGCTAACGTTTCTGCCAGCTCACCGCCTTGATGCTAATAATAATAATAATAATAATAATAATAATAATAATAATAATAATAATATAATGATGATGATGGTAGTGGTGGTTGTAGTGATGGTGTTTTATTTGCCACGGGGGGCGTTGAATTGTGGGACATTACATGGACAGTGTACAGTTTGTGTGAAGGATTTACATAAAAACAAGGGAACCAAAGGTTTGAGTTCACTTTCGAGTGTTCACGAACGTGTAACTGTTCAATGTGACTAGTTAAATACAACTGTATACATGTTCAAATTAATGATCGCTGTTTAGTGGACCGTGGTTTTCTACTTTGTTACCGACGGCGAGAATAATTCCAGTTAATCGAAGTTTATTCTCGCTACATAACATTCGTGAAACTCTACCGTACTTATTTTTTTAAAATTTTACGATACAGAATGCTCCCATTCTGCTCTGTGAGGGTCAACCGCGTACCAAACATGCCCACACTGGCGCATTATACCCCAGGCGATTTACCGCTGCACGTTGGTGTGTAAGAGTGTTGGTTCTCAGGTGGACACACACGCTGTAACGGTGAGTGGTTCGAAGCTGGTTGTTCGGCCGACTTCTTGCCTGTCACATTACATGACTGCTCGGTTAGGGATGACAACGCTAGAAGTTCCCACACAATCGTACGCTTAGTATCATCATAACCACCACCACCACCACCACCACTATCACCACCACTATCACCATCACCACCAATAACACTACTGCCTCAACCACCACCACTACTACTACTACTATCTATAAGTCGACTGCCCTTTATAGTTATAACCACCACCAAATACCACTAACAACAATACTTGCTTAAGTCAACCCTAACTCCATTACTACTACTACTGCTACTGCTGCTGCTGTTGTCACCTCGACTTATTGCCACTTTGACACAGTGCTAAGATTTACCTCACCCCATCACTCCTTAGCACAATTCTTCCTTATGTCTCTTCCGTTATCTCCTTGTCAACCAGCGTGTGTGTGTTCCATTGTCACCACCATCTCTACACCGGCAACACTACCACACAGCGCTACCCCACCGCTGCCAATACTGTCATCATCCTCATCGCCACCCGCCACTACCACCATGACCACCACAAATACCAACACACTGCGTCCTTCTTCTCACACACAGCTATTCCCTTCAATGCAGGAGCGTGGTCGCTCAACCTGCTAGACACAACAACCAAAGCTCCCTCCCTCCTTCTACTCTTTACTGTAGTCCTCATTAGCTTGGTGCCCTCTTTGTATCCGGGGTGGGGGCTTGCCAAGACAACACCTGTTCCGTTTAGGTTGTGCTGCATGTATATTGTAGACCAGAGGTTCTCATCCTTTCCACTACCAATGACCCTTTTAATAAGCTTACTCTTATGTGTGGATTTAGTTCACGGATCCCCAGTGTTTAGGGTGAGGGCTCCGCCGAAAACGGGTGGTGTGCGTATTGTTTACGTCCGCCAGGAACCGCTGCTGTAGACCTACATAGCTTTAAAATGTCGGGAAGGTCACATTTGGAATTCCTTAGATCATATGACTGACATAGCGATAAGGATTAAACCAGAGGTTAAATAACCAGCGCGGCGGCGGCGGCGGCTATCTCCGCTGCCTCCTTCACCGCCGCCGCCACCTCTACTACCTTAGCCTCGCCTCACCTCATCACCACCACCACCACCATTATCAATGAATGTGTGTGTGTGAGTGTGTGTGAGATAGCCTTTGCATTTTCACACTTCCATCCTTATCGCTATCACCACCACCACCACCATGGCGTGTGTGTGATAACCACATAACCCCCCGCCTCCACACTATAACCACTGTTCCACTGTTTCCACCACCGCCACCACCATGGTATGGGTGATAGTTACAGCACCACCCCACTCTCAACGTTAGGACTACGATCGCCGCTGCCACTGCCACCATCACCACAACAACAGCAGCCTATGTCATGGCCACCTCTCCCTATTCCTATCTCTACTAATAACCATTGGGCCCCCACCTCCACCACAGTGTGTGTGTGTGTTTGTGTGTTTGTGTGTGTGATAACACACCTCACACTTTCACCTCTTCTTATATCACCACCTCTCTCTTAGCACCCCCTCCTGCCGTCTCATACCTGCTGGAGTCCATACAACCATCACCGCCGCTTCCACCACCACTTCAAAGTTTAGTGTTGTAGAGCCACCTCTCTCACCCACTCCCCTACTCTCCTCTCGCCACCACCACCACCACCACCATCACCCCTCCGTCCCATCCCATCTGAAGTCCAACAGTTTGTCTATGACCATATATGGAATGGTGATGTCGTACTGTTGACCCACTTCAGCTGTGCATTGCCTTTTAATGTGTGGTCGCTTCTGTCTGTTTGACTGTCCGTCCGTCTGATTGACTCCCTGCATAATGATGATGGTGGTGGCGGCGGCGGTGGTGGTGGTGGTGGTGGGGGAGAGTTCGTGTCTATAATGATAGTCGTAGTGCTGAACATGATGATGATGGTGGTGATGGAGATTGAGGCGGTGTTGTGTGTATGTTGTACAGTAGTAATTATGATGAAGGTGGTGGTGGCGATGTGTGTGTGTGTGTGTGTGTGTGTGTGTTTGATGAATAGCGTTGGTGGTGACGGTGGTGAATTAATAGACGTAATGTGTGTGTGTGTGTGTGTTGGATCTGTGAGTGGAGGATGATGTAATATATGTGTACGTGGTGGGGGTTTGCGTATCTTGTTTATTGTCCTAGAGACCCAAGTCGGCTCCGATCAAAGAAAGGTGTTCCATTCCTGATCATCTCATTTTTTTATTTTAATAAGCTTACCCTTGTGTGGATTTAGGTCACGGACCCCTCAGTACTACCTTTGCGGCCCCCAGGTTGGGATCCACGGCGAAGGTAAAGAATACGGGGTAAATTTTCAGATTAAC
This sequence comes from Octopus bimaculoides, assembly GCF_046866305.1. Taxonomy (NCBI): domain Eukaryota; kingdom Metazoa; phylum Mollusca; class Cephalopoda; order Octopoda; family Octopodidae; genus Octopus; species Octopus bimaculoides. The sequence goes on along the minus strand of NC_142937.1, from coordinate 92,183,346 downwards.
ACCCGCACGATTTTCACTAGGGTGTTAGGGTTAGGGTTTTAGGGTCAGGGTTAGGGTTTTAGGGTTACGGTTAGGGTTTTAGGGTTAGGGAATTCTGTCCCTAACCCTAACCCTAACCCTAAAACCCTAACCCTGACCCTAAAATCCTAACCCTAACACCCTAGAGAAAATCGTGCGGGTGTTAATCTGAAAATTTACCGAATACGCACACCTGGTGTAAAGGGTCAGGGCTCCGCCGAAAACGGGTGGTGTGCGTATTGTTTATGTCCGCTGCTGTAGGAACCTACATACCTTTAAAATGTCGGGAATCCAGGTGCTAATTGTCCAACGTGTTTCTTCCTTAATGATAACAGTGTGTGATTTGTAGGTGTGATTTGGTTGTTATTTCTAACCGATCGAACGACCTCTTAGAGACTCCCTTCAGTCACTTCTGTAATGACAGTTGTGATGGGGGCGTGGGGGTGCTGTCGAGGTTAAGGATTTTGTAGGTGTAGTGACTCGCATGCGTGCGTGTGTATGTATGTGTGTTTGGGCGTGTGTGCGTAGCTGCCATATTGTTGTTATTTGCTCCAGTTTGGCCTTGATCTAGCAGATGTATGTTCAAAGGTGTTGCCGCTATGGGACGTCTCAGATATCAAAGTGTATCTAGGGTTACGTTATCTAATGTATGCATATATATATATATATATATATATACATATATATATATATATATATATATATATATATATATATATATATATATATATATATATAGGATATATATATATATATATATATATATATGTGTGTGTGTTTGTGTGTCTGTGTTTGTCCCTACACCATCGCTTGACAACCGATGTTGGTGTGTTTACGTCCGCATCACTTAGCGGTTCGGCAAAAAAGACCGAGAGAATAAGTACTAGGCTTACAAAGAATACGTCCCGGGGTCAATTTATTCGACTAAAGGTGGTGCTCCAGCATGGCCGCGGTCAAATGACTGAAACAAATAAAAAAAAAAAAATATATATATATATATATATATATATATATATATTTGTTTGTGTGGTGTGTTTGTGTTTGCCCCCCCCCCCCCAGCATCGCTTGACAGCCGATAGAATTAAATCCTGGGGTCGATTTCTCCGACGAAAACCCTTTGAGGCGGTGCTGCGGCATGGCCGTAGTCAAATGGACTGCAGCAAGTAAGAGAATAAAAAGATAGGACAGAGTAAAAAGCTCTGAGCGAGATTTGGCTGCTATTTCCTTTTCGCCGATCAAGCGGCTTGATAGGGGGTGGGGGTGGGGCGGCCTTTTCGGTTGGCTCGACGTTTGTGGGGACGGGAGGGGAGGGGGGGAGGGATTGCGTGTGGGGCGCGGTGTGGTGTAGGCTGGGGGTGCACTGATGGTATGTGTTGCTAATGGTTGTGGTATGTGCTTTCCCAATCTCTCTCTCCGTCTTTCTCTCTCTCTGTGTCTTTCTCTCTCTCTCTCTCTCTCTCTCTCTCTCTCTCTCTCTCTTAATCAGCTGAGCGAAGACGTGGAGAGGTGTGCTTCAATAGGCAACATGCTATGTCAGTGGTGTGTGTGTGTGTGTCTGTATTGGACTCAAAAGAAGCGGGTATGCGGGTGTTTGCTCTCCCGGCTTTCAGCTGTTTTTACTAATATTAAAGTCGGGATATGTGTATATATTCTTTTATTCTTTTACTTGTTTCAGTCATTTGACTGTGGTCATGCTGGAGCACCGCCTTTAGTCGAACAAATCGACCCCAGGACTTATTCTTCGTAAGCCTTGTACTTGTCCAAACAGTCTCTTTTGCGAAACCGCTAAGTTACGGGGACGTAAACACACCAACTTTCGTTGTCAAGCGACGATGGTAGGGGGACAAGCGTAGACACACAGACACACACACATACATACATATATATATATATATGACGGTCTTCTCTCAGTTTCCGTCTACCAAATCCACTCACAAAACTTTGGTTAGCTCGAGGTTATAGGAGAAGACACATGCCCTATGTACCACGCAATGGGACTGAACCCGGAACCATGTGGTTGGGAAGCAAGCTACATACCACACGACCACTTCCTGCGCCTAATATATACATATTGTATGTATATATGTGTTTGTATATATATACATGTATGTATGTATATGTTGTGTGTATATATAATATAAATATATATATATATATAAATATATAAATATAAATATATATATATATATATAAATAATATATAAATACATGCATATATCCATGTATATATGTACATACCTACATCTATATGTATACATACATGCATATATGGGTACAGGACATCACAAAAAAACGTTAAACACAATGAGAAACGAAAACGGAAAACGAACTTTTTTTCGAACAAAAAAACAAACAGAAAAACGAGACATGCAACATAAAGAATATTTCCCTTCATCAGTTGTCCCTGTCCATCTACTCGGCGTGGGTGTGTTCGTCTGTGTCTCTCTGCCCACCGCTTGACAACCGGTGCTGGTGTGTTTATGTCCCCGTAACTTAACAGTTCGGTATAATGCATCGATAGAATATTACCAGGCTTAAAAAAGAAATACTGGGGTTGATTCGTTCGACTGAAAATCTTTCAAGGCAGTGCCCCACCATGGCTGCAGTTCAATGATTGAAACAAGCAAAAGATAACATACATGTTGTATGTACATGTTACTCCATTTTTGTATTATAATGTCTTTGTATGAACGGATTCCCACATGGATATCCAATAACAGGAGAACCCCTGCTGTATGATAGCATGTGGTAGCCGATAACCTTGGAGGAGCTTTAATGCTTATTATCCTATTACTTGTTGCAGTCATTCGACACAGCCTTTAGTCGAAGAGTTCGACCTCAGGACTTAGTCTTTGTAAGCCTTGTCTTTATTCTATCGGTCTCTTTGGTCGAACCGCACCAACATCTGTTGTCAAGCGATGGTGGGGATAAACACAGGCACACACATAGACACACGCACACACATATACATACATACATACATACATACATATATATATATATATATATATATATATATATATATATATATATATATATATATATATATATATATATATATATATACACACACGACGGGCTTTAAGTTTCCGTCTACCAAATCCACTCACAAGGCTTTGTTCGGCCCGATGCTATAGTAGATGACACTTGCCCAAGGTGTCACACAGTGGGACTGAACCTAGAACCATGTGGTTGGGAAGCAAGCTTCTTACCACACACCCACACTAATGTGTATGCATGTGTGTGTGTGAAGAGACGGAACGAATACCACAAGTCACCTGGTCCACTTCGTTATTCGTCCACGAATTCGCCGCCCTGTCGGACTGGCGAAACTATAAGCATGAAAGGCTACGCTGACTTGGATGGGATGTGAACTCGGAGCCCAGTGAGTCGAACAAATACCACCAAGCTTTCTGTTCGACGCGTTAACGACTTTGTGTATGTGTGTGTGAGCGTTTGTGCGTGTGTGCGTGCGCATGCGTAGATATTGTGTTGTCCAAAGAGAACAGGTGAAGTGCAAGACTATGTATCTACGTTCATTAATCAATTCTCTTTCATTGTTGAAAAGAAAGTCTTCTGGCGTTTCAAGGTGGGAAAGAAACAAATGTTTCTTTGGTCTTAATATTTTCTAATCAAGATAACATTTCCCCTTATTATTGGTAAGATGTTGTCATCTCTTCGGTAAATTGGTCTGGATGCTAAGAAGCACTTCATATCATTTTTAACCTCATTCCAATTCAGAATCTGTCTTCCCTTTAAATAATGTTGGAACAATCTGAAAAGATGGTAATCAAACGGAACAAGGTCAAGAGAGTAAGAAGGATGAGACGAAATTTCCATATTTAGTATCGTAATGTTTTGGGTAATATTCAGTGCTTACCAACCACATGGTTTCGGGTTCAGTCCCACTGTATGACACCTTTGGCAAGTGTCTTCTACAATAGCCTCGGGCCGACCAAATCCTTGTGAGTGGATGTGTAGAGGTGTTTGTGTGTTTATGTTTGTCCCCCCCCCACACACACAACATCGCTTGACAACCGATGCTGGTGTGTTTACGTTCCCGTAATTTAGCGGTTCGTCGGCCAAAGAGACCGATAGAATAAGTACTAGGCTTACAAAGAATAAGTCCTGGAGTCGATTTGCTCGACTAGAATGGCGGTGCTCCACCACATATATATATATATGTGTGTGTGTGTGTGTGTGTGTGTGTGTATGTATGAGCGTGTGTGTGTATTCCACACGCGCGCACCCCTCCCCCACCACACAATTTAAAGAGTTCAGTGAACTTGCTGTTAGGACTGGAAAATCCAGCGTCAGACGCACGCACGCCCACAATCCTTAATCGTTGGTCCGACAAAATATAGTTTGTTGAAGGAGGTCTGGCGCCCTGTTACTCTGTAGTTTCCACACCATGCATCTGCTTCTTCTTCAGAGAAATCTGACCTGGCTTGGTCAAAGATGTGTGGCGAACCCGTTGCTCTGGGCCCTGGACTGGCGTCTAACCCACCGTGAGCTGCTCCTCCTGATCGTTACACACCAACTCCTACAAACATACGCGTCGTATGTTCGTGTATATAACGCGCGTGCCGTGTGTGATATGTCAAGGACACGTTGGCCCAGGATGGGCACGGTTAGAATGCATTTGGTCATATACGCTCAATGGGGGCAGTCAATTGGCTGCGTAACGACCACCACCACCACTACCATCGCCATCGTCACCATTAAAAACAGAAAAACCCTTATGATTTCAAGTGATAACGATCTAGTCAAGTTTCCTACCCCTCTCATACTACGACGTTCGCCTCCTCCCCTCTTGCTACTTCTCCTAGTACTACTCCCTCCTCCTCCTCCTCTTACTGCCACCTCCTCTCTACTATAATCATTTGACACTTCATTCATTTACATTGAAGTGGAACTTTTCCGTTCTTTTGTTTATAAATTGACTTAACGACTACACACACACACACACACACACACACACACACACACACACACACACACGCACACACACACACATTTATATTATGAATAATATAAAATCAACTACATACGCCACACAAACGTGCACATACACACACACATACTGTGTCTATCGGATACAAACACTTACAAATATGTATATGTATATATATATATATATATATATATATATATATATATATATATATGTGTGTGTGTGTGTGTGTGTGTGTATATATATATGTGCATATAAATATGTATGTGTGCGTGTGTGTGTGTGTGTATACAACGTATTCATACAGATAAAACGCATAGAAACACATACACACACACTCATACACATACGCACATACACACGCACGTTATTGTGTTTTCATTCCCTCATTGCTATGTTTCCCTCTCTTCTTCGTTAACCCATTTCTCACCCAATCACCTCACTAGTACAGATTCTATAAACCCTGCACACGCTCTGCACTGACTCTAATGACGGTAGTGACGGTCGGGGTGGCTGTGATGAGGGTGACGCTCTCGTTGCGGTTCTTACTGTCGTTGCTGTGGTGGTATAGGTGGTGGTGGCTGTGGTAGTTACTGTGATTATTGTAATGGAATTAGTGGTTGTGATCGTGGTGGTGGTGGTTACGTTTCTTATTACAATGGTTGGCCTAGTCATTACGGTTTGGTATATATATATATACACACACACACACACACACACATATATATATATATATATATATATATATATATATATATATATATATATATATATATATGTTTCTTCCTCCGTCTTCCGTTTCTATTAGACTTTCCTCTGTCTCCTGTTTCTGAAGAAGAGCGTTTGCTCGAAACGTTAAGCCATCTTTCTTTCCTTCCCCGAGCGTCTGCTTATGCTTTGCATGTACCACGTCCTCGCGTTGTTGTTTTGTTTTCTTGTGTTTGTTCTTCGTTTTTATTATTATTTTCTATATATATATATATGCACACACACACGCGCACTCATACGTGTGTTTGTGCTTGTCTCCCCATAGCCGTTTGGCAATTGGTGTGGGTTTGTTTACGTCTCTAACTTGGCGGTTCGGCAAAAGAGACCGATAGAATAAGTACGTACAAGCTTAACAAACCGATTCTTTCAACCAAAATTCTTAAAGACGGTGTTCCAGTATGGCCGCTGTCTAACGACTGAAACAGATAAAAGACAAACCGCAAACATTAAACTTATTTTATTGATGAGTTCGGCAGTTTGCGGATTATACTTATATCGAAAGATGCCCACTGTTCTTGTTCTTCTGATGGCATTGTACATACATACATACATACACATATATATATTTTTCTTTTCTTTTATTTGTCTCAGTCATTTGACAGCGGCCATGCTGGAGCACCGCCTTTAATCGAACAAATTTGAACCCTGGGCTTATTCTTTGTGAGCCTAGTACTTATTCTATCGGCCTATTTTGCCGAACCGCTAAGTTGCGGGGACGTAAACACACCAGCATCGGTTGTCAAGCATACACACACACATATATACGAGCTTCTTTCAGTTTCCGTCTACCAAATCCACTCACAAGGCTTTGGTCGGCCCGAGGTTGTAGTAGAAGACACTTGCCCAAGGTGCCACGTAGTGGGACTGAACCCGGAACCATGTGATTGGTAAGCGTGCTTCTTACTGCACAGCCACTCCTGTGCATATATATATATATACATACATACATACATACACATATATATATATATATATATATATATATATATGCACACACACACCCACCCACATCACCTCATGGAGACGAAACAGAGCAAAGGATTGGGTGAATGGATTATTTACGAGTCCAAATGTATGGCTTATGTTCGAGTCCAAACGCATCGCTTATATACGAGTCCAAATGCATGGCTTATTTACGGATCCAAACGAATGGCTTATTTACGAATCGAAAGATATGGCTCATTTACGAGTCCAAACGTATGGCTTATTTACGAGTCCACAAGCATTCTTGAACCGGTGATTACATTCCATTTATGCATATCACTGCTTAACGTTCCTACTTGGTAAGTTACAGTGAGCCGCTGCGTCGCGTTATCAGCCATCGTACGATGACTAGAATAGCAGAAGAGAATCACTGTCTTCCATCAATTCGCAGCGTCCCCTGCCCAGTGTCTGTGGCCGAAGAGGAGACAACTACTACGAAATGCTGCATCTCCACAGTCTGGAAAGTGGGCGCAGCGAATTGATGATCTACGTGTATTTACACCGTTTGTCTACATCGAGAAATTCCCTCCTTGTCAAAACACAGTAAATGGCTTATTTACAAGGCCAAATGTGTCTCAAGCATATTTGAACTAATAATTAACAGTGCGTTTATACATATCATCACTGCTTAGTGATCCTACTTGCGTAACATTTATAGTTTTAGAGTTGCTGGCTGTGACAGTCACCCGTTTTTCTTGCGAAGTTGAACGTAGTGAACTTCTCTCATTTCCTGTGTTTTTTTTTCCAACTTGTGCTTGGCTCAGTTTTATTCTATTTTTGTAGTATTTGAAGTGGATAAAAACCGAAACCCCTTCTGGAGAAGACGTCGGCAACTCTTAAGGGTTATTTTCTTTGTTGTTTAGGCCTTGCACGAAGACATCCATTGAACCGAATTATCGTCAAAATAGTTCCAATTTAGACTGACCCGTCTATTTTACAAATATTATGTGTCAAACAATGGATTATCCGATGTAATTTTAATCGTTTATTTGTTTCAGTCGTTGGACTGCGGCCATGCTGGGGCACCGCCCTGAAGAGCTTTAGTCTAAAAATCAACCCCAGTAGTTGATTTTTTATCTGATGCTTATTCTATCGTTAGCTTTTGCTGTAAAACTGATTACCAAGCTGGTATAGGGGACACACGGACACACACACACGTGCGCGCGTGACAGGATTTTACTCCGTTTCCGTGTACCAAATCAACTAACAGGCATTGGTTGGCCCCGGGCTATAGGAAAAGGCACCTGCGTTTGATACAAGGGAAATTGGGCTGCTATGTTTTGCAGATCGAGCAACCTCGTTTGGGCGTCTTAGATAACATCCACAGACGTTCTGATAAAAAGTAAGCGTGATGGCCTCGGTGAACTGTGGCAAAATAGAACAAAGTGTTTTGTCTCAGAAAGACAATGATATATCTGCAGCAGGATTGAACGCACGACCTATGGCCTCCATGAATAATTGCATATTATATAATAGCTCGCCCACAGCGCCGTCTCACCTCTGATCTACAGCTGGGTTGACGGAAACCGGTTTGTAGATTCATCTAGGACGTTCACCGCTACAAGAATTCGCTTTTCGTGTGTGTGTGTGTGTACACTCAGTAAGCACTCGCCACATCGTGGTTCACCTATTGCACCCTCCGTACATCACGAATTTTCTGGCTAATATATGTAAATTTATAGCGCGGGCTCCTCAGTTTATCGCGGGTTTCTGCGGCCGATGGGTGTTTATGTTTTTTTTTAGATTTTAATTCTTTCTGCGGTAAAATAAGCATTTTCACGCCAGAAAATTAATAAATCAATAAATAAAAATGCAGTACTGCACCGTATAACACATTAATTAAAATATATCAAAAGGAAATACGTTGTGTGCCGCAAACAAAGAATCGCACATCCTGTGTGGAAAACGAAACCCGGGAGGCGAGCGTGTGGTGTTGCTTTGCATTTATAATAAAATAAATATATATACAAATGAATATATATACATAAACAGTACAGGACTGTTTCGACTTCGCGGGGAGTTTTTGGAAAGTAACACTCGCGATAGTCGAGGTCTTTACTGTACACACACGCACGCTTGTATGTATATATATATATGTGTGTGTGTGTGTACGGACGTATATGAATTCATCCAAGATATTCATTAACCCAACAAAAACGAACCTGGGAGAGAGAGAAAGAGAGAAAGCAAAAACAGCAGCGGCCTATCTCTCTGTTCTCATCGCCGTCCCCACATACCAACTCATGCATTGAAATTTAGGCAACGCTATATGTAAGTCACATGCTTCAGGGGGGAAAAAGGCAAAGAAAAAAGTAATAACAGTAATAATAATAATAAAGGAAACAGCTTTGCGTGTGTGATATACGTCTGTTCTTGATTGATCTTTCAGTGTTTATTGTAGTCATTCTACTTACCGACCGGCTGCTCTGCTGGTTTAGAAAAAAAAATATCCTGAAGAGAATGATTTAAGAAAGGCCGCGTTGTTTGTCTTTTGTTTTGCATCATACGTTTTTCCCATAACCTTTCGCCCACCTTTAAAAATATTGTTGAAAGGTGCGTGGCTTGGTGGCTGAGTGTGTGTGTGTGTGTGTGTGTGGGGGGGGGGTTCGGTTCGTGATCATATCAGGTCTTCGGTTCGATTCGTGACACCGGACTTGAATCGCATTGTCCTTCTTCAGCAAATTATTTCGTTTCTTTTCATTTCACGCTGCCCAATTCATCGAGTGAATGTGTACCAACACTAAGGCGATGCTCTCTCTTTCTCTCCTTCGCCCTCACATCTTGGATGTCTTTTATTTCATCAAGGAGTGTCAAAAGGGCATATATGTTTGCCCACAACCACACTGGAAGGCATCGCACCACAAGGTTTGTGGTTGCTACCTACCTAGCCTTACATTCGCCCGCTTTTGAGCTGGTTGTGTTTTTTAATGTAACAAAATTATTTCAAACAATTCAATGCTCAACGTTTTTGTATAAGAGCCTCTCTATCAGTATATGCAGGCCACTATATGCAGATAAACCTCTGGTCACTGTATAAAGATGGGCGAACGGACGGACGCATAAACGGATGCAGGAATAGACGGTCAGATAGACAATACAATAGGTTTCGTGTAGATTTTCATCGAACCATTAGTAGTAGTAGTGGTGGTGGTGGTGGTGGTGGTGGTGATAGTAGTAGTAGTAGAAGTAGTGGTGGTGGTGGTGGTGGTGGTGATAGTAGTAGTAGTAGAAGTAGTGGTGGTGGTGGTGGTGGTGGTAAGCACTACCACCACTACTGTTATTAAGGACAGCATTATTATTCGCAGGACGACGAGGCGGTTCTGCATGCACTCGTCCAGTGCCCGAGCATTGTTGACTTGTGGGTTTATGTCGAACACCTGCTGTCGCTTGTGGGACGGATCCAGCTTGTCAACTGAATCCATCGTGAAGATCGCCCCGCTGCTTTTTTTTCTTTTGACCGTAACTTAGCGGTCCGGCAAAAAGAGAGCGATAGAATAAATACTGGGCTTCCAAAGAATAAATCCCGGAATCGATTTCCTCGACGAAAGGCGGCGCTTCAGTACGGCCGCAGTCAACTGACTGAAACAAATAGAATTATTATTATTATTATTATTATTATTATTTGTAGTAGTAGTAGTAGTAGTAGTAGTAGTAGTAGTAGTAGTAGTAGTAGTAGTAGTAACAACAACACTGCTGAAGTGCTTCCCCCCTTCTTAGACGTTGATGCTGTGTTTATTTTCAAGAAAAACAAGTTTGTTTTGTCTGAAACTTCTTCCCCCCAGTTTTATTTACTTTAAGCCATAACTCCTATCTTTACTACAGCAGTTGTTGTTGTTGTTGTTGTTGATGTGTTTGTTGTTGTTTCTGCCACTACAGTTGTTTTTGTTGATGTGTTTGTTGTTGTTTCTGCCACTACAGTTGTTTTTGTTGATGTTCTCGCTGTTGTTGTTCCCGTTAGCTGCTATCCCATGTCTTGCACTGGTGGAAGTGTTAGTTGCAGTAAGGGTGGTAGTAGTCTGTGGCGTTGGCGGTGAAGCAGTGGTAGTGGTGGTCGTGATAGTAATTCTAGTTTGATAATGGTGATGGTGGTGGTGGTGGTGGTGGTGATGGTACAGGTATACAGTCGTTATAGTGATGGTAGTTTGATGGCGGTGGCGGCGATTGCATTGTTGCAGATGTACTCGTTCGAATCCTTTCTACTATAGGCACAAGGCCTGAAATTTTGATGGGGGGCGGGGAATCGATTACATCGACCCCAGTTCTTCACTGGTACGTGTATTGGTTTGTTTGCGATGGCAATAATCAAATAGAAAACGACAACGGGAGGGACAGGTTTTGACAAATATAGTGTTTAGCGATTAGAGGAAAGAAACTTTAACGTTTTGTACGCTAGTCTTTCATCAGAAGGGAAAGAGGGTTGAGAAAAAAGGAAAAAAACGGACGAAGGATCAGAGTTTGTGTGGAAATATACATACATACATACATACATACATACATGTACGTATGTATGTATGTATGTATGTATTTATGGATGTAAGCTTTCCCTACACGTTTACCTCTTATCTAAATGTATGAAGGACTTTGGAACGTCAAAGACAGTTAATCTCTCTCAATATATATATGGACCATAAAAAAAACTTGGCTGTAAAAAGGATTTAGATAATCCTATCAGGTGGTGCTATTAAGTTAGACATGGCCTGGACCAATTTTTGGTCGAAACATATCTAAGTTTTATATATACATCTATCTATCTATCTATCTATCTATCTATCTATCTATCTATCTATCTATCTATCTATCTCTCTCTCTCTCTCTCTCTCTCTCTCTCTCTCTCTATATATATATATATATATATATATATATATATATATATATATATATATATATATATATGTATATAGATGTATACATACATACATACGTATATATATAAGAAACACTTAGTTTAGACTGGTGGTAGCTGATGAAGGAAATGTTCTCTATGTGGCGTGTGTGTTTTCTGTGGTCTGTTTATGTTCTGTTTTTCATTTTGTCCACGTTTTTTTCGTGACGTCCTGCACCCAGATATGCATCTATATATACATGTAGATGTAGGTATGTACATACATGTACGCATATATGCATATACTCACATATTTGTATTATATATATATATATATATATATATATATATAGATGTGTGTGTGTGTGTATACTGTAGTAAGGCACTGAATAAAGGTTCGCATTTGCTATTCATTTTCATGAATGAACACTAAGCTTACAATGTCGTAAACACACGCACACACACACATCCACACACATCCACACCCCTAGCGTACCTCCTCTTTCTCTTTCTTTGTATCTATTACACCCTTTATCTTTCACTATCTCACTCTACTCGTTAGTTAGCTCAACGTGTAGCGCAGCGAGAATATCTCCTTATTTGGTAAAGCCCTCTCTCTCTCTCTTTTCTTCTCTCTCCCTCCCACCGTCTTACTTCCTTCACCCTCCCCTCTCCTATATTTATCTCGCCACCTAAACTATGAATGAACAGCAACTGTTGAACACGTGCTTTCGTGGTAGAGTTTTAGTTTTCAGCTGTGTTTGTACTTACATCCATAATCTACATTATACATACATACTTGCATTATACACATACGCAAATTGCAGAAATAAATGTATATACACACACACAAACACACAAAAGTATGTATACACTCTGAAAAATTACACACGCATGTATCTATATATGTATATATCTATGTATATATTAATTATAGTAAAGGGTAAAAGTTATTAATGCTTTTACCAAACGGTCAGAGCGTAAATAAAGGCTTTCCTTATAGGTAAATTTTTAAAATATCTTAATAATTGACTGAGGCCTGGAAAGCCAGGAGGTTGCACCAGGCTCCAATCTAATCTGGCAAAGTTTCTACAGCTGGATGCCCTTCCTAATGCCAACCACTCCGAGAGTGTAGTGGGTGCTTTTTACATGCCACCGACACAGGAGCCAGTTAAGCGAGCCTGGCTTCGATCACTTATAATTGTGTGTGTGTGTGTGTCCCCTTTTATCGTGTGTTTGTTTCAGTCATTGGATTGTAGCCATGCTGGGGGTTATTGCATCAAAGGTTCTGTCCAGAATCTGGGTAACCTTTTTCGAGAAGCGGGTCGCACTACTAAAGAACCGAAGGTTATTATTTCTCGTCATTGAGGTGAAAACAATTACTGCTGTGATTGGTTGAAATTACCGAAATACGACAACTTTTAACATGAAATAAGTTCGAATATACAAGAGAAAAAGATGTTTTATACGACACATTCTACCAGTATCCTAAGTTTGAAAGTGTTTCGTTAGAAAACAAATGGTGTCCGCCAAATCAGAAAGATCCCCGAACGGAGTTAGAAGAAGCGTTTCGCACCAGAAGACAACACAACACCCTGGTCCGGGAATCGAACCTACGATGTTGCTATCGTAAGTGCAGCACCCTGACCTCTAAGCTACCTTTGCCCTGCGCCCTCACAATAGATAACTTAGTTTCAGTCACTAGTTAGAAGACGTCTGCTGCTAAAGATAGTTGTTACAGTTTGGTCGTGGCGGCGGCGGCGGTGCTGGAGGTCGTTGTTGTTGTTGTTGTCGTACAGATGTTATTAAGGTCGTTCGTTCATTGAAAGACACGAATGCTTATTACCAGTCATAAACAACTGCTTTGTTTAATCCGTCTGCTCTGATGAATAATAAAGATGTCAGGCAAACGTGAATTAGTTTATATAGCTCTCTCTCTCTGTGTCTCTCTCTCTGTCTCTGTCTGTCTGTCTGTCTCTCTCTCTCTCTCTCTCTCTATATATATATATATATATATATATGTATATATATAAACAATATATGAGTATATGCATATATATGTACGTGTATGTATATACGTTCATCTACATGTACATATAGATACATATATATATATACATATGTATATATAGGTACTTATCTGCTCCATCATAGATACACATTCGTATAGATAAACATACGCACCTAGCACGTGTGTGTGCGCGTTTTTTTAAACACAAACACATTGTTTCATGTTGAAGTATTTAAAATCAAAACTGTACATCACACACACTCTCACGTACACGAAACGTGGGTGGATGAATAGAAGCGACGTTTTCAACTGTCCATCATCACCAACGCCAACACCAGACTACAGGGGTGTTCAAAATGTCTCTCCGCAGTAAAGTACTTTATTGCAAAATAAGTATATATATAAGATGGTATAACACTTCAAAAGAATATATTAGACTTTACAAGACTTCAAAAAAACTTTTATTATATGAAGTGTTGAAAGTGTCGTCCTTCGTTTTCAATGCACAAGTTGACTCTTTTACTCATGCTTTGAAATACATCTTGGAGCGTCTGACTCTTGGAGAGTCTGACTCTTAGAGAGCCTGACTCTTGGACAGTCTGACTCTTGGACAGTCTGACTCTTGGAGAGTCAGGATGAAAAAATTCAGTGCGGAGAGACTTTTTGAACATCCTATACTATCTCGCTGTTTGATACCCGCCCCCTCTCTCTCGCATTCTTCTTTTACTCTTTTACTTGTTTCAGTCATTTGACTGCGGCCATGCTGGAGCACTGCCTTTAGTCGAGCAAGTCGACACCAGGACTTATTCTTTGTAAGCCTAGTACTTATTCTATCGGTCTCTTTTGCCGAACGGCTAAGTTACGGGAACGTAAACACACCAGCATTGGTTGTCAAGCGATGTTGGGGGGACAAATACAGACACACAAACACACAGACACACACACACACACACACACACACACACACACACACACACACACACACACATATACATATATACATATACATACATACGACGGGCTTCTTTCAGTTTCCGTCTACCAAATCCACTCAGAAGGCTTTGGTAGGCCCGAGGCTATTGTAGAAGACACTTGCCCAAGGTGCCACGCAGTGGGACTGAACCTGAAATCATGTGGTTGGTAAGCAAGCTACTTACCACACAGCCACTCCTGCGCCTATGTATACTCTTTTACTTTTACTAAGGGCGGTGCTCCAGCATGGCTGCACTCAAGAGAGTATATCTACACGTGTGTGAGTGTGTGTGTGTTTGTCCTATGGCTTTTCATTTCTGTCTTGATGTTCTTTGTGGTTTTTAGTCTAAAACAATGTTACTCCATTGGCAATGCAGTTGTTGTTGTTGTCTGTTGTAAAACTTGTCGTCCTGTTGTGCAGTTTTATTATGTGAAAGAAGAGAGAAATAAATAGTTTATTTGGAAAACAAGTGTAAAGTTTATTGATATGAAGTAAAAACAAGGCTTAAACAAGTTTTATTGAAATTCCTGCCAACATGGAAAACAAAGAAAAAAAAAAGAAATCAAGATTAAAAATTATATTTGATTATGTTGGTGGTGGTGGTGGTGGTGGTGGGGTAATGTCTATGATGATGATATTGAGGGATGTGGCGGTGTTGATGTTGGTTGATAAAATAAGTACCAGCCAAGCACTGGGGGTGGGGTGGAAGTGGGGTGGTGGTGATGTAACTGACTTACCCCCTCCCCCCAAATCTCAATCCTTGTGCCTATAGTAGAAAGGATTATTATTGTTGTTCTTCTTATTATTATTCCCTTCATCCTTTCAGGATCGATTAAATTAATACCAGTTATGTACTGGGGTCAATGTATCGACTTAATCCCTTCCCCCAAATCTGAGGCCTTGTGCTTCCAGTAGAAAGGATTATTATTATTATTATTATTATTATTATTATTATTATTATTATTATTATTATCATTATTATTATCATCATCATCATCATCATCATCATCATCATCATCATCATCATCATCATCATCATCATCATCATCATCATCATCATCATCATCATCATCATCATCATCATCATCATCATCATCATCATCATTATTATTATTATTATTATTATTATTATTTTTTGTATAAACTAATCATTTTGTGTTTATTTTTTTTATTTTTTTAACCGCAGACCCCTGAAAGAAGGAAGTTTGTTAGAAAACCAAGTTACAGAATTCAGTCGTATTTTCCTGTTCCCAAATATGGAAAGTGGAATGACGGTAAGTGTCTTTAAGCCTTTAAGAATTTCAAACAGCCACATCTGGGCCCAAATTGCTGTTTTAATGTTTCAGCCGGTCAGATCCAGCCTCTCACTCCTACCCTGCAATGTCATTTTAAAAAGAAACCTGAGGAAGGCTGGAGGGTATATCAGCCGAAACGTTGTGTTAACAACAAACACGATGAGGACAAATATCTGTCAAATGTAAATAATGTAAATAATTCCTCATCTCTTGAATATAGAACTGAATTCAATTCTATGTTATCTACATAAGTAATATCGTGTTTTATTCTATCCATCTTTTCAGTTCCATCGAACAGATGTTGGCGTCATCCAGGCACTTGAGAACCTTTCAGAGTCACAGGTACAATTTCTCAAATGCTTACCTCCTTCATCTATTCTCTTTCTTTAGTTATTTCTAAATATCATTTGATTTTGGTAGAGACATACTGAGACCACATATTAAACACATGCACTGTTGTTATAACCTGCTTCCATTGAAAAGTGTCAGGATGTGTTGCTCTTGGCATTCTGAATCGAAATATTTTCAGGCTCAATAAAATAAAGTACTATTCAAGTATCTAAGGCATTGACTAAAGCTCCTCCCCTCAAAATTCCTTGCCTTGTGCCAAAATTTTAATCAACTATTATTATTATTATTATTATTATTATTATTATTATTATTATTATTATTATTATTATTATTAATGAGTGAGTGAGCAGTGCATGCCATCAAAGTGACACTGGGGTACAAATATACGAAGCCCAGTATACCCATCATGACTACCCGTCTGATAAGGGTACACCAGGCACATATATCACGACCTTATGTGCGCGACATGTTGATCTCATATCAAGATAAACAGCACATGACCTTGCAGGTGGGGCCCAGTTAGAATTTTCTTTAGGTCGAGTAGCCTATCCCGCTCAAAAGGTCCCTGAATAAGGGTTGTTTAAGGGTGTTGAGCAAAACACCCATGTTTCCAAAGGTGAATTATCCAAACCCCAAAGAATTCCTTTCAACACATGGCTATGATGCTCCCCCACTACTTCTGCTCATGATCAGAGATGTACATATCGTCAGACACCAAAGGGACATGCTCAGCTGGTTACAGTCAAAACATCGGACAAGCAAATCTGTGGTATTGAGCAGAATATTTGCTGTAGACCATCTTTTATACCAAGACAAAACAATGTACATTATTATTATTATTATTATTGCCTTTGCACAGCTTCTAACGCTGGAGATGTACCACAATGTCAGCTGTTCAATACCAGTGAACTAATGTAACACCCTTTATTTTTCGAGCACCTTCCGGAGTATTCAAACGGTTCCAAGCAGTGCTGTTTTCTGCAAGTGCTCCACCCTTATTGCAGACCCTATTTGTTCCATGTACTTCTTGAAAGTTTTGCTCACTGTTCCCAGGGCTTCGACAATTATTGGTACTACTACCATCTTTTTCATCGACAACAACTACTTAACCACCTGAGCTAACCTGTCATATCTCTCGACTTTTCTTTCTTCCTTATCGTTTACCTTGTTGTCAGCTGGGCATACTATGTCTATGATCCAGCATAGTTTGTTTTCTTTCTCAATTAAGACTATGTCCGGATTCTTCCAGCATAGTTTGTTTTATTATTATTATTATTATTATTATTATTATTATTATTATTATTATTATTATTATTATTATCATTTATTTATTTATTTTCTTTCTTTTTAGGTAAATGACTTTCTGTCAGGCCGTGCTCCTCTCCTGTTGGCCATGAAACTCGGAGATCACATGATGTTTGTGCAGCTGCAGCTCTCTACGTCATCATGCACACAGCGCAGTCAGACAAAACATGCGCAGTGCAGTGCAGAAACTAAGGACAAAGGAAGCAGCGTTGCAGTAGGGCCGGTGTTTAACTCAACGGCCCTTGCTGAACTGGGTCACAATCTTTCACAGAAATTAAGGGAACTTTCCAAGCTGTCGACACATCCCAGAGTAAGTTGTCATTGTTAATGTTGCTGCTACTGCTCTTGTTGTTGTTGTTGTTGTTGTTGTTGTCCTTATTCCTATTGTCATTGTTATTTTTTCTTTGTTGTTGTTGTTATTGTTGCTGCTATTATATCGCCAGGTTTGTTGTTTACTCGCAAACAGGTTCCTGGAGATCATTGCAGCTCTGCAACAGCAACAGCAGCAGCAGCAGCGACAGCGACAGCGACAGCGACAGCCACGTCTGCTGACACATCATTCCCAGTCTCAGAGAAATACCAAAGTATTCCAATCGTGTCGCCGGGCAAGCCCAGTGCCACATCACCGAGCACCCCTTCACCCGTCGCCCAGCCATCATCAGTTGTCGCACCCATCCAACCATCACCTGTCACCCCGTCACCAGCTGCCACTGGGAACAATGCCAAAAGCTGTAGCAGTGAACCAATTTCTGGCGCCATCATTGAGAATATGCAACATATTGGTCAGGGAGTTTATTCTGGAACATTCTCCGGTAAGCAAAGAATTCTTTTTTTTTTTCTTTTTGCATTTTTCTTGATTCCTTTTCAGTAACAGCAGCAGCTGTGTGTGGTGGCGGTGGTGGTGGTGGTGGTGGTGGTGGTGGTGGTGGTAGTGGTGGTGGTGGTGGTGGTGGTGGTGGTCGTCGTCGTCGTCGTCGTCGTCGTCGTCGTCGTCGTCGTGGTGGTTCTGGTCGTGGTGGTTGTGATGGC
>NC_142937.1:92149836-92154836 GCF_046866305.1 Octopus bimaculoides | reverse complement strand
ACAGATTCTACAGTGTTTGCATTTGGTTTAAACCCTTTGTTAACTAATTAAGAGGGGTGGGTGGGTAGATGAAAGTATGTGTTAACATAATCTTGATCACAGAAAAGTGGTTAGCATCAGGAAGTCAATGACAAATTAAAGATTCCAGCTGTACAAAAGAAAAGAAAAAAAAAAATGAAATCTGCTCTCTGCTCATGCAAATATTTAAATTTGCTAAACAGTATAACCCATGCAAGCATGGAAAAAAAATATTTAAAAATAAAAAAAAAGACAGAAAATAGTTATACGATAAAAAAAAACTCAAAAAGAAACTAATCAAAATATAAAAAAAAGTACTTTGTGTTAGTGGATTGTGTTACTTTGTATGATACTTGATATTGAGAAAGAATTTAATTAACATTTTTGGACTTTGTAATATGGATTTCATAAATGATGAAAAAGTATTAAAAAAATATTGAAAAAAATTTATTCATGAAATAAAAATAATTATAATCCTGAAAAAAGTTTAGTTTTTGTTTTTAATTTTTTTTTTATATTGTGTTCATTATGTGTGTGTGTGTGTGTGTGTGTAATTTTGGAAACACTGGATCTTGGAGCAGCCTTTGACTTTTTCTGTCCAGAGAAATTTTAGACCAATATTTGTCCGTTATTACTTCTTACAGCATCTTCTGCTGTTTCAAAATCCACCGTTCCAAAAGAGAATTATTCCACATTCTCTCAAAATTTATAAATTCCTATGATGTCAACAACGTATATGTATGGTTATTGACACACACAAACATTTGTATGTTTGGGTGTGTATATTTATATATATATATTTATATCGACAATAATGCAAGGTTGCTTTTGCAAGAGCGAGTAGCCACTGCAGAGGAAACACGTGTAGGTCATTAGAATATGCTGCATATAACTATAAGATAAAATTTGTGGATGTACAAGTCTTCATACTCTTTGTTCTATTCAATATTATATATACATATAGGTATGCTTGTGCACATATGTGTGTGTGTGTGTATATATATGAGAGAATTAGGAGGGGGTTTAGAAGGGGGGAAACCTGTGGTAAGGGAGAGAGTGCTGCTTTTTATGTGTGGTTTGTGGGCAGAGTCGTGCAGGCCTGGTGAGCCATCAAAATTCTCATAGAAATCGATCCATGATAAACAATGATGTAGCTATTAAAATTCATAGCAGAACGTGTGTAAAATGTGAAAGGGCGTGCCTCTCAGTCGGAGGTCTAAAAAGACATGTTACGAGAGTGCATATGGTGGCACCTGTTCCTCCTGCCAGCCAGCACAGTTGTCCAGTATGTAATAAAATGTGTAAAACCTTGGCCGGTCTTAAAAGTCATATAAGGGCATCACATGGCAACAATAATGAATCATTTCAGTAAGTCTTCCTGGCAATGGCTTTTCTCGTGTAACGAGGACGCAGCTGTGATGTATGTATTTATATGTATGTATGTATGTATGTATGTATGTATGTATGTATGTATGTCTCTTCTGTATTTAATCATTTAAACTTTTCCTCTGAAAAAGGAGCTGGTTCATAACAAAGATACAAATTCCATCTTTGGAATGTAGATAACAAAAACAATGCCACATTTTAAACACGAGAAAAGTCTTGCATAGTTTTATTGTTCCACTTACAGATTGTATTTATAATGCACGAATCTGTTGGTTGATTTCTTTTTTTGAAAATCCAAGCTTATCCAGACTGACAGTTACGCATTTACGTACAAAACCAAACACTCAAATTATTATTGGTATAAACGTAAATCTGTAATCCGGATATAGAAGCTGGAGGTTCCCAAGCAGTTCTCCATAATTATCTTCTTTCTCTGACATCAACAGGACAGCTGACCTCTATGACGGGACATACCTTTTCTTGTCTGTCACAAACAACAATATCCGGCCGGTTATGCTTACACTTGACAGATGTTTTCATGGCAATGTTCCAGCAGTGTTCATTATGCTCGTATTTCCGTATGTATTCAACAACAGGGGGATTCTCTATGTTTATCCCAGGACAGCCATTTTTTTTTTGTTTTTGCGACAACGTCATGACGCAGAAGAGAGGCTGTACCTTGATGGTATCTGTACGTACGCATGCACGTACGTATTAACGTACGTACTTACGTACGTACGTATGTATGTATGTATGTATGTATGTATGTATGTATGTATGTATGTGTGTGTGTGTGTGTGCGTGCGTGCGTATGTATGTATGTATGTATGTATGTATGTATGTATGTATGTATGTATGTATGTATGAGCGAGAGAGCAGTGCATGCCATCAAAGTGACACTGGGATAAAATATACGAAGCCCAATATACCCATCATGACTACCCGTCTGATAAGGGTACACCAGGCACATGTATCACAACCATATGTGCGCGACATGGTGGTCTCATATCAAGATTAACAGCGCATGACGTCGCAGGTGGGGCTCAGTTAGAATTTTCTTCAGGTCGAATGGCCCACCTCGCTCAAAAGGTCCCTGAGTAAAATTTGTTTAAGGATGTTAAGCAAAACACCCATGTTTCCAAAGGTGAATTATTCAAACCTCAAAGAATTCCTCTCAACACGTAGCTATGATGCTCCGCTACTACTCCTGCTCGTGATCAGAGATGTACATATAGTCAGCCACTAAGGGACATGCTCGACTGGTCAATTTCAAGCAACTGACAAGCAACACTGTGGTACTGAGCAGAATATTTGTTGTAGCCCATCTTTTATACCAAGACAAAACAATGTACATGATAACACTTCCAATCAGTTAAGATGAGAAGCCATGAGAGCCACTGCCTGGTACTGCAATGTATGCATGCATATATGTATGTATATATGTATAGCCATCCATCTATCATACTTAAAATATATATGTTGCTAAAATGCTGTCTCAAAATAACAACGGTTACGAACCAATGAAATTAAAGCTGCGCAGGTTCAAATTCATATCTGTCCCTTGAGTTGAATGCCATGTCATTGGCTGGTCTTCGGCAAATGACTTCTTCAACTAAGTTTTGTTTGTATTGCTATGCAAATTTATTTTAATAATTTAATAATTTAACTCTGTGGTACCAGTTATAACCGTTTATAACTATCTCAAATTTTTGAGCTCTAAGAAATCAAAATAAAAGGAAAAAATTGCAATTAGAGTACTAAGTAGCCTCCCTTGGATTTGCAAGGGAGACTACTCAACAAGGGCGATAATAAATGAACTGTACTATGTTTTACTGAAGATTTTTATAACAAACATACTCGCCGTGCGTGCGCACACACGCACACACATATGCAAACGCTCGCGCGCACAGACACAGACACAGACACACACACACACACACACACATGCACACTCACCTACATGTATGTAGCAGTGTGTTTGTGTTTGTTCTCCACCATCGCTTGACAACTGGTGTTGGTTTGTTTACGTCATTGTACTCTAGCGTTTCAAGCAAGAGGGGTCGATAAAACAAGTACAAGTCTTTTCTTCTCTAGGCACAAGACCCGAAATTTCGTGGGAGGGTCTAGTCGATTAGATCGACTCCAGTACGCAACTGGTACTTAATTTATCGACCTCGAAACGATGAAAGGCAAAGTCGACCTCGGCAGAATTTGAACTCAGAACGTAAAGACAGACAAAACACTGCTAAGCATTTCGCCTGGCGTGCTAACGTTTCCAGCAGCTTGACGACTGGGAATGATATTCTTTTTTTTACTCTAATTACAAGTCTTAAGATTAAGCTCTTCAAAATACTGCCTCAGAATCGTCAGTTAAAAAAAAAAAAAGCAAGGGAAATAATTTTGGTTAAAATTTATTAGAGTTATTTTCCTTGACCATACACTTTTTTTTTTTTTTTCTTGAAGACAATTTCTAACGCCTTCACTTCTGAAAGTAGCTGATAAATCTTCAAATTACAAAATTACATATTAAGTTTTCAATGAAAAATGGAAAAGAAACAGGAGATAATGTAGCCCCAAATACTGAATATCCTGTATACCAGAATAGTCCAGAGATGCATTCGTTCGTAGATCTACACACACAACGCTGATCAACATGCTGCGAGCTTGTAAAAAAATTAAAGTAGACCCCCACCCCCACTCCTATTTGTGCTGATGGGTTGATTATCGATGTATTAACTATAGAATTCCCAAGAAATTCGTTAATATTACCAAATTCATTATTTCTGTTGTTGTTGTTGTTTGTTTTTTCTCGTGCCTGGATCATAAGGGTCGGTTTCCCGGTTTCATTGGCGTATAGGTTCCCCAGCTAGACGGAATGTCGGTCCATCGCAGGTGAGCTGCTAGATGCAGGAGGAAAGAGTGAGAGAAAGTTGTGGCGAAGGAGTCAGCCGAGGTTTGCTATTACCTTCCTGCCGGAGCCGCCGTGGAGCTTAGGTGTTTCGCTCATAAACACATACATCGCCCGGTCTGAGATTCGAACCCGCGATCCCACGACCGCGAGTCTGCTGCTCTAACCACTAGACCAGGTGCCTCCAGCGTTATTTCTTTTAGGAATCGTAAAGAGTTTCGAAATTCCAACTGGCCGTCTTAATATCACAAACAAGAAATATTAGCTAATACGTTCGCTTACAATAACTTCAAACAGGAATCGCCATCGTGAATATCACAAGATGTAATCCCAAATTCTGGTGTTTTGGTGAAAATTGCTTGAAGTTTGATGGAAAGAATTCAACAATATTTAGCGCTAGTATTGCTGAACCATTTAACTAATTGTAATGGAATAACTATTCCCTCAATTATTCCATTACAATCTAATGGCTTTTCTACTTTAATCGTTAAAACTCAATCATAAAAAGTTATATTTGCTAGCTCTTGCGGTTTGCGATAAAGCTCTAGCTGTGGTCTTTATGAGTTGTGTATGATTTGC
Organism: Octopus bimaculoides; assembly: GCF_046866305.1. Taxonomy (NCBI): domain Eukaryota; kingdom Metazoa; phylum Mollusca; class Cephalopoda; order Octopoda; family Octopodidae; genus Octopus; species Octopus bimaculoides. Next base: position 92,149,945 of record NC_142937.1, on the reverse strand, counting down.
GCGAGCTTAAACGCTACTTTGATATGTAATTTTAGTTATGTGGCTACGTGTCAAGATAATTATTACCTCCGTATGTGGCACATAGGGAGGTAGGACTGATTTTCTTCGG